>NC_092724.1:168496706-168702923 GCF_047496885.1 Scyliorhinus torazame
TTGTTCCTCCTTTAGCCCTTCGATCGCCTGTAGTATCGGGGCCAACAGCTCTTTCTTCATTTCCTTTTTGATCTCTTCCACACAGCATTTCAGGAACTCTTGTTGTTCAGGGCCCCATGTTAAACTGCCACCTTCCGACGCCATCTTGGTTTTTGCTTGCCTTCCTTGCCGCTGTTCTAAAGGATCCACTGCAATCTGGCCACTCTCTCCTCCTTTTTCCATCCGTATCCAGGGGGGATTCCCTTCTGGTTTACCGCACAGTGTTTTTAGCCGTCAAAATTGCCGTTGGGGCTCCTATCAAGAGCCCAAAAGTCCGTTTCACAGGGAGCTGCCGAAACGTGCGACTCAGCTGGTCATCGCCGCACCCGGAAGTCCTGTTCTGGGAGTCTTTGATGCGGACAGTGTAGAGGAAGCTTTACTCTGTATCTAACCCCGTGCTGTACCTGTCCTGGGAGTGTTCGATGGGGACAGTGTAGAATCATAGAATCATAGAAGTTTACAGCATGGAAACAGGCCCTTCGGCCCAACCAGTCCATGCCGCCCAGTTTTTACCATTAAGCTAGTCCCAGTTGCCCGCACTTGGCCCATAACCCTCTATACCCATCTTACCCATGTAACTATCTAAATGCTTTTTAAAAGACACAATTGTACCCGCCTCTACTACTACCTCTGGCAGCCCATTCCAGACACTCACTACCCTCTGAGTGAAGAAATTGCCCCTCTGGGCCCTTCTGAATCTCTCCCCTCTCACCTTAAACCTATGCCCTCTAGTTTTAGACTCCCTTACCTTTGGGAAAAGATGTTGACTATCTACCTTATCTATGCCCCTCATTATTTTATAGACCTCTATAAGATCACCCCTAAGCCTCCTACGCTCCAGGGAAAAAAGTCCCAGTCTATCCAGCCTCTCCTTATAACTCAAACCATCAAGTCCCGGCAACATCCTAGTAAATCTTTTCTGCACTCTTTCTAGTTTAATAATATCCTTTCTATAATAGGGTGACCAGAACTGCACACAGTATTCCAAGTGTGGCCGTACCAATGTCTTGTACAACTTCAACAAGACGTCCCAACTCCTGTATTCAATGTTCTGACCAATGAAACCAAGCATGCCGAATGCCTTCTTCACCACCCTGTCCACCTGCGACTCCACCTTCAAGGAGCTATGAACCTGTACTCCTAGATCTCTTTGTTCTATAACTCTCCCCAACGCCATACCATTAACTGAGTAGGTCCTGGCCTGATTCGATCTGCCAAAATGCATCACCTCACATTTATCTAAATTAAACTCCATCTGCCATTCGTCGGCCCACTGGCCTAATTGATCAAGATCCCGTTGCAATCCTAGATAACCTTCTTCACTATATACTGTGCCACCAATCTTGGTGTCATCTGCAAACTTACTAACCATGCCTCCTAAATTCTCATCCAAATCATTAATATAAATCACAAATAACAGTGGACCCAGCACCGATCCCTGAGGCACACCACTGGTCACAGGCCTCCAGTTTGAAAAACAACCCTCTACAACCACCCTCTGCCTTCTGTCGTCCAGCCAATTTTGAATCCAATTGGCAACCTCACCCTGGATCCCGTGAGCTTTAACCTTCTGCAACAACCTACCATGCGGTACCTTGTCAAAGGCTTTGCTAAAGTCCATGTAGACAACGTCTACTGCACTGCCCTCATCTACCTTCTTGGTCACTCCCTCAAAAAACTCAATCAAATTTGTGAGACATGATTTTCCACGCACAAAGCCATGCTGACTGCCCCGAATCAGTCCTTGCCTCTCTAAATGCTTGTAGATCCTGTCTCTCAGAATACCTTCTAGCAACTTACCTACTACAGACGTTAGGCTCACCGGTCTGTAGTTCCCAGGCTTTTCCCTGCTGCCCTTCTTAAACAAGGGCACAACATTCGCCACTCTCCAATCTTCAGGCACCTCACCTGTGGCTGCCGATGATTCAAATATCTCGGTTAGGGGACCCGCAATTTCCTCCCTAGCCTCCCACAACATCCTGGGATACATTTCATCAGGTCCCGGGGATTTATCTACCTTGATGCGCTTTAAGACTTCCAGCACCTCCTCCTCTGTAATATGCACACTTCTCAAGACATCACTATTTATTTCCCTTAGTTTCCTAACATCCATGCCTTTCTCCACCGTGAATACCGATGAGAAATATTCATTCAGGATCTCACCCAACTCTTGTGGCTCTGCACATAGATGTCCTTGTTGATCCTTAAGAGGCCCTACTCTGTCCCTAGTTACTCTTTTCCCCTTTATGTATCTGTAGAATCTCTTTGGATTCTCCCTTGCATTATTTGCCAAAGCAATTTCATGTCCCCTTTTTGCCCTCCTGATTTCCCTCTTAACTCTATTTCGACAATCTCTATACTCTTCAAGGGATCCACTTGATCCCAGTTGCTTATGTACGTCATATGCCTCCTTCTTCTTTTTGACCAGAGTCTCAATATCTCGAGTCATCCAGGGTTCCCTACTTCTACCAGCCTTGCCCTTCACTCTAAAGGGAATAGCTTACCCTGCACCCTGGTTAACACATTTTTAAAAGCCTCCCATTTACCAGCCGTCCCTTTGCCTGCCAATAGTCTCCCCCAATCTACCTCTGCAAGTTCCTGTCTGATACCATCAAAATTGGCCTTGCCCCAATTAAGAATTTTAACTCTTGGGCCAGACCTATCATTCTCCATAGCTATCTTAAAACTAATGGAGTTATGGTCACTTGTCCCAAAGTGATCCCTCACTAGCACTTCTGTCACTTGCCCTTCCTTATTTCCCAAGACGAGGTCAAGTTTTGCCCCCTCTCTAGTCGGTCCATCCACATACTGCCTTTTGTTTCTGTCCCCACTGACTTCCTACATCGGTTCCCATCCCCCTGGCACATTAGTTTAAACCCTCCCCAACTGCACGAGCAAACACCCCCCCCCGAGAACATTGGTTCCGGTCCCACCCAGATGCAGACCGTCCGATTTGTACAGGTCCCACCTCCCCCAGAACCGGTCCCAATGTCCCAGGAATTTGAAACCCTCCCTCTTGCACCATCTCTCAAGCCACGTATTCATCCTAGCTATCATGTCATTCCTACTCTGACTATCACGTGGCACTGGTAGCAATCCTGAGATTACTACCTTTGAGGTCCTACTTTTTAGTTTAACTCCTAACTCCCTAAATTCAGCTTGTAGGACCTCATCCCGTTTTTTACCTATATCGTTGGTGCCTATATGCACTACGACAGCTGGCTGTTCACCCTCCCCCTCCAGAATGCCCTGCAGCCGCTCCGAGACATCCTTGACCCTTGCACCAGGGAGGCAACATACCAACCTGGATTCTCGTTTGCGTCCGCAGAAACGCCTGTCTATTCCCCTTACAATTGAATCCCCTATCACTATAGCTCTGCCACTCTTTTTCCCGCCCTTCTGTGCCGCAGAGCCAGCCACGGTGCCATGAACCTGGCTGCTGCCACCTTCCCCTGGTGAGCCATCTCCCACAACAGTTTCCAAAACGGTAAATCTGTTTTGGAGGGAGATGACCGCAGGGGATCCCTGCACTGCCTTCCTACTCTTCCTCTGTCTGTTGGTCACCCTTTCCCTATCTGCCTCAGTAATTTTAATCTGCGGTGTGACCAACTCACTGAATGTGCTATCCACAACTTCCTCAGCATCGCGGATGCTCCAAAGTGAGTCCATCCGCAGCTCCAGAGCCGTCAAGCGGTCTAACAGGAGCTGCAGTTGGACACACTTCTTGCAGATGAACGAGTCAGGGACACCAGAAGGGTCCCTGACTTGCCACATCTCACAAGAGGAGCATGACACGGGTCTGAGCTCTCCTGCCATGACTTAAACCTGAAGTTAAATTTGAACTACACTACACAGCTAAGAGAAAGTCAAAGAGAGAGAAATCACTTACCAGTTACAAGCCAATCACTTACCTGCTGGCTGTGATGTAATTGCTCCAGAGACTCCCTCACAGCTCTGCTTCTCTGCACCTCCTTCAGGTGAGCACCAAATTCCCTTAACTAGTTAATTAATTTACTTAATTAATTTGATTTTTTTTTTTTTTTGTCACTCCCCTCTTACCCGAACTCAGCCTTACCCAAACTCAGATACACTCTGTTTGCCTCCAGCACTCCTTTTCTATAGGCACTTCAGCCACACCCTTTGTATCCTTCCTGATTTACAGTCAGCCAATAGGCCTGCTCCCGAAACTGATCTCTCTCCCGAACAGCTGACCTGCAAGGTAAGGAAGTGGTTAATCAGTACTTACCTCACCCACGGCGCGACTTTTTAAACTGTCCCCTCTGCCTCGCAGCTCCCGCGCTTTTTGAAACTCCCGCGCTGTTTCCAAGGTCCCGGCTCCCTCTCTCTCCCGAACAGCTGACCTGCAAGGTAAGGAAGTGGTTAAGCAGTACTTTCCTCACCCACGGCGCGACCTTTTAAACCGTCCCCTCTGCCTCGCAGCTCCCGCGCTTTTTGAAACTCCCGCGCTGTTTCCAAGGTCCCGGCTCCCTCTCTCTCCCGAACAGCTGACCTGCAAGGTAAGGAAGTGGTTGAGCAGTACTTACCTCACCCACGGCGCGACCTTTTAAACTGTCCCCTCTGCCTCGCAGCTCCCGCGCTTTTTGAAACTCCCGCGCTGTTTCCAAGGTCCCGGCTCCCTCTCTCTCCCGAACAGCTGACCTGCAAGGTAAGGAAGTGGTTAAGCAGTGTAGAGGGAGCTTTACTCTGTATCTAACCCTGTGCTGTACCTGTCCTGGGAGTGTTTGATAGGGACAGTGCAGAGGGAGCTTTACTCTGTATCTAACCCCGTGCTGTACCTGTCCTGGGAGTGTTTGATGGGGACAGTGTAGAGGGAGCTTTATTCTGTATCTAACCCCGTGCTGTACCTGTCCTGGGAGTGTTTGATGGGGACAGTGTAGAGGAAGCTTTACTCTGTATCTAACCCCGTGCTGTACCTGTCCTGGGAGTGTTTGATAGGGACAGTGCAGTGGGTGCTTTACTCTGTATCTAACCCCGTGCTGTACCTGTCCTGGGAGTGTTTGATACGGACAGTGCAGAGGGAGCTTTACTCTGTATCTAACCCCGTGCTGTACCTGTCCTGGGAGTGTTCGATGGGGACAGTGTAGAGGGAGCTTTACTGTGCATCTAACCGCGTGCTGTACCTGTCCTGGGAGTGTTCGATGGGGACAGTGTAGAGGGAGCTTTACTCTGTATCTAACCCCGTGCTGTACCTGTCCTGGGAGTGTTTGATGGGGACAGTGTAGAGGGTGCTTTACTCTGTATCTAACCCCATGCTGTACCTGTCCTGGGAGTGTTTGATGGGGACAGTGTAGGGAGAGCTTTACTCTGTATCTAACCCCATGCTGTACCTGTCCTGGGAGTGTTTGATGGGGACAGTGTCGAGGGAACTTTACTGTGCATCTAACCCCGTGCTGTACCTGTCCTGGGAGTGTTCGATGGGGACAGTGTAGAGGGAGCTTTTCTCTGTATCTAACCCCGTGCTGTAGCTGACCTGGGAGTGTTTGATGGGGACAGTGTAGAGGGTGCTTTACTCTGTATCTAACCCCGTGCTGTACCTGTCCTGGGAGTGTTTGATGGGGACAGTGTAGGGAGAGCTTTACTCTGTATCTAACCCCATGCTGTACCTGTCCTGGGAGTGTTTGATGGGGACAGTGTCGAGGGAACTTTACTGTGCATCTAACCCCGTGCTGTACCTGTCCTGGGAGTGTTCGATGGGGACAGTGTAGAGGGAGCTTTACTCTGTATCTAACCCCGTGCTGTACCTGTCCTGGGAGTGTTTGATGGGGACAGTGTAGAGGGTGCTTTACTCTGTATCTAACCCCGTGCTGTACCTGTCCTGGGAGTGTTTGATGGGGACAGTGTAGGGAGAGCTTTACCCTGTATCTAACCCCATGCTGTACCTGTCCTGGGAGTCTTTGATGCGGACAGTGTAGAGGGAGCTTTACTCTGTATCTAACCCCGTGCTGTACCTGTCCTGGGAGTGTTTGATGGGGACAGTGTAGAGGGAGCTTTACTCTGTGTCTAACCCCGTGCTGTACCTGTCATGGGAGTGTTTGATGGGGACACTGTAGGGAGAGCTTTACTCTGTATCTAACCCCATGCTGTACCTGTCCTGGGAGTGTTTGATGGGGACAGTGTAGAGGGAGCTTTACTGTGCATCTAACCCCGTGCTGTACCTGTCCTGGGAGTGTTTGATGGGGACAGTGTAGAGGGAGCTTTACTCTGTGTCTAACCCCGTGCTGTACCTGTCCTGGGAGTGTTTGATGGGGACAGTGTAGGGAGAGCTTTACTCTGTATCTAACCCCATGCTGTACCTGTCCTGGGAGTGTTTGATGGGGACAGTGTAGAGGGAGCTTTACTGTGCATCTAACCCCGTGCTGTACCTGTCCTGGGAGTGTTCGATGGGGACAGTGTAGAGGGAGCTTTACTCTGTATCTAACCCCGTGCTGTACCTGTCCTGGGAGTGTTTGATGGGGACAGTGTAGAGGGTGCTTTACTCTGTATCTAACCCCGTGCTGTACCTGTCCTGGGAGTGTTTGATGGGGACAGTGTAGGGAGAGCTTTACCCTGTATCTAACCCCATGCTGTACCTGTCCTGGGAGTCTTTGATGCGGACAGTGTAGAGGGAGCTTTACTCTGTATCTAACCCCGTGCTGTACCTGTCCTGGGAGTGTTTGATGGGGACAGTGTAGAGGGAGCTTTACTCTGTGTCTAACCCCGTGCTGTACCTGTCATGGGAGTGTTTGATGGGGACACTGTAGGGAGAGCTTTACTCTGTATCTAACCCCATGCTGTACCTGTCCTGGGAGTGTTTGATGGGGACAGTGTAGAGGGAGCTTTACTCTGTATCTAACCCCATGCTGTACCTGTCCTGGGAGTGTTTGATGGGGACAGTGTAGAGGGAGCTTTACTCTGTATCTAACCCCGTGCTGTACCTGTCCTGGGAGTGTTTGATGGGGACAGTGTAGAGGGAGCTTTACTCTGTATCTAACCCCGTGCTGTACCTGTCCTGGGAGTGTTTGATGGGAACAGTGTAGAGGGAGCTTTACTCTGTATCTAACCCCGTGCTGTACCTGCCTTGAAAACAGGATCTCATTGTTCCCACACGGGTATGATATTATGAGGTGTTTTGCAGTGTGAGTTATATTCTGGCTCACTTCAGTCTCCTGTACAATTGTTTAGATGTATCGCAATGTGGACTGTTAATGCTGTGGGAGTGGTCAATACTGACTTGCCCCAAAACACTGACATTCTCTCTCCTGGTGTCTTTCAGAATGTCCTGTCCTATCAGAGGAGGAGTCAGAAAAGATTGAACCCTGGGCTGTACTTGGGCTATTTAAAACTCTGCAGTTCTGTCGATCAAATCAAGGTGCTGGTCCCATCCCAGATGCCCAACATGCTTTGTCACGTTAAGGTGCGCGACAATAACAACGTTTCCAGGTACGACTGCTCACCGGAGCTCCTATCAATCACACCCATCTCAATCAGAGCAGTCACTTTGCCTCTTCACAATCATTCTCCCAATCACAGTCCAACCAAATGTGAAAATCGAAATTCTTACTTTCAATGCATGTCTAGGATTTGTGCACAAATTTTGCAATGATATATTCCCCAATTTTACCAATCACGAAATATTTTTGCTATATTCCAAAAAGGATCTCTGGAGAAATCTGTAGCAGACACACAATGTCTTCATCCAAACATATCATAGAATCAGAGCTTGTTTCTTCTCGTGTAAACAGTTTTTCATAGAATAGAATTTACAGTGCAGAAGGAGGCCATTCGGCCCATCGAGTCAGTACTGACTCTTGGAAAGAGTACCTTACCTAGGCCCACATCCACACTCTAGCCCCGTAATCCACAACGCCACCTAACCTTTTGGACACCAAGGGCAATTTAGCATGGCCAATCCACCTAACCTGCACATCTTTGGACTGTGGCAGGAAACCGGAGCACCCGGAGGAAACCCACGCAGACACGGGGAGAACATGCTAGGAGGGTGTGTGAGGGTGGGGAGCTAGGAGGGTGTGTGAGGGTGGGGAGGGTATGTGGGGGAAGGGGGACCGTTTGTTGGGTGGGGAAGGTGCCTGGGGAATGGGAAGTGGTGCACCCCCTTTTGAATTGTACACTTTATTTCGTACTGCCTCTCCTCAGTCTTACTACCCAATTACCTCAAAGGTAATAATAATTCCTGGAATGGCAATTGTGCGGGGAATGGCTTCCGACGCCGGAATTGGGGTAGGCACGTTTTGACGCTGATTAACGATGCTCTGCCCTCTCCAAATTGGCGTCATCGAGCGCGCACCGTGCGCAGCTACAACGCGTGTCCTCAGCCAGCTCACTCGCAATGCTCCGTCTCCGATGGGCCGAGTTCCCGATGGCTCGGGCCACGTGTTGTCCCAGTGGTCGGGATCCCGGCATGCTGGCGCGCGGACAGTGTCCAGCGCCGCCACACTCGGCCGAGATCAGTGCCGCTGGCCGGGCTGGGGGGTGTGGTGGGGGGTGGCCCGGGACTGTGAGGTTGGGGTGGGCCGGTACGCTGTCCAGCATGGCCGGTGCCATGTTTTCCGGCAGGACCGGTGCATGTGTGGGGGGTGTAGGCGTGTGCGGCTGCATGCGTGGCCCGGGACCCGGCCATTTTGTGTGTGTTCCACGCATGTTTCACGTGGCACCGGTGCTAGCCCCTGACTGGTACCAGAATTGGTGAGGGTTTCACGCCAATTTTCCCGTCATTAAACGCCACGGATCCTCCGTTGGCGTCGGTACTTATCCTCAGGAACGGGCACTCCTTCCCAATATGTGTGTGTAAATCACTTCACCCTTTTCTGCATTAAATTTAATCTGCCATTGGTGCGAACATTCCACCAACTGTATCAATCCTTTTGAAGTTCTTCTCCTCACAGTTCACAATCCTCCAAAATGTTTGATCATCAGCAGATTTTAAAATGCTGCCCTCCATCATTAACACAGAACATGGAAATGAGGGCTCCTTGGGGATCCCCACTCGATACCTCCCTCCAATATCTTGATAGAGTGGGTCTAATACTAGTGTTTTAAACTTAAATAAGGGAATTATGACAAGAGAGTTGGCTAAAGTGAATTGGAAACTAGATTAAAGGGCAGGACAGTAGAGGTTTAGTGACAGACATTGAAGGAGATATTTCATAACACTCAGCAAATATATATTCCATTAAGAAAGAAAGACTCTGGGTGAAATTCTCCGGAAACGGCGCGATGTCCGGCGACTGGCGCCCAAAACGGCGCAAATCAGTCGGGCATCGCACCGCCCCAAAGGTGCGGAATGCTCCGCATCTTTGGGGGCCGAGCCCCAACCTTAAGGGGATAGGCCGGTGCCGGACGAATTTCCGCCCCGGCAGCTGGCGGAAAAGGCCTTTGGTGCCCCGCCAGCTGGCGCGGAAATGACATCTCCGGGCGGCGCATGCGCGGGAGCGTTAGCGGCCACTGACGGCATCCCCGTGCATGCGCAGTGGAGGGAGTCTCTTCCGCCTCCGCCATGGTGGAGACCGTGGTGAAGGCGGAAGGGAAAGAGTGCCCCCACGGCACAGGCTCGCCCGTGGATCGGTGGGCCCCGATCGCGGGCCAGACCACTGTGGGGGCACCCCCCGGGGCCAGATTGCCCCACGCCCCCCCCCAGGACCCCGGAGCCCGCCCGCGCCGCCTTGTCCCGCCGGTAAGGTAGGTGGTTTAATCTACGCCGACGGGACAGGCATTTTAGCGGCGGGACTTCGGCCCATTCGGGCCGGAGAATCCCGGGGGGGGGCACCAACCGGCGCGGCGCGATTCCCGCCTCCGCCGAATATCCGGTGGTGGAGAATGCAGATGAACAGATATTTGATGCCTCTCTCCAATGGACAGGAAAGTAACATCCCAGAAGTAATTCTAAGTAAGGGGTGAAAGAGAGGGAGGAAGTTAAACCATTCCAATCGCCAGGGAAAGGTTCCTGAGAGAACTCTGAGCTAAAAATTGACAAATCCCAGGAGCCGATGGCTATCATCCTGAGGTTTAAAAGGAATGGCGGCTAAGACAGCTGATGCATCGGTTTTAATTTTCCCAAATTCCCGAGATTCTGGAAAGGCCCCATCGGATTGGAAAATAGTGAATGTGACTCAATTACATTGAACATAGACCATACAGTGCAGAAGGAGGCCATTCGGCCCATCGAGTCTGCACCCACCCATTTAAGCCCTCACTTCCCCCCTATCCCCGAAACCCAATAAACCCTCCTAACCTTTTTTTTGGACACTAAGGGCAATCTATCATGGCCAATCCCCCTAACCTGCACATCTTTGGACTGTGGGAGGAAACCGGAGCACCCGGAGGAAACCCACGCACACACGGGGAGAACGTGTAGACTCCGCACAGACAGTGACCCAGCGGGGAATCGAACCTGGGACCCTGGAGCTGTGAAGCCACAGTGCTAACCACTGTGCTACCCTTCTGAATTCAAGAAAAGGAGACAGAAAACAGGAAACCTCAGGCCAGTTAGAATCAGAATCTCAAAATCCCTCCAGCACAGAAGGAGGCTGTTCAGCCTATCGAGTCTGCACCGACCCTCCAAAAGAGCCCCCTACCCAAGTCCAGCCCCCTGCCCACCCCAACGTATCCCTGTAACCAAACCTGCACAGCCTTGGATACGAGTGGGCAATGTATCGTGGCCAATCCACCAAATCTGCCCTGGGGTTCACCTTGGGCTGGAGGGACAGCTGGTTTGAGCCCCGGCTGCCCCTGTATCGTCTGGCTCTGCCAGCCCTGGCGGCTCCCCATGGTCCGCACCATCGTGTCATCGCTCTCGGCGATGCTCCTCAGTGACTGGGACATGCTCCGCATCCATCCACCATCCGGACACCACCCATCCATCCGGACTCCATCCACCATCCGGACACCATCCATCCATCCGGACTCCATCCACCATCAGGACACCATCCATCCATCCGGACTCCATCCATCCATCCAGACTCCATCCATCCATCCGGACTCCATCCACCATCCGGACTCCATCCACCATCAGGACACCATCCATCCATCCGGACTCCATCCATCCATCCAGACTCCATCCATCCATCCGGACTCCATCCACCATCCGGACACCGTCCACCATCCGGACACCGTCCATCCACCCGGACTCCATCCATCCGGACTCCATCCACCATCCGGACACCATCCATCCATCCAGACTCCATCCATCCACCCGGACACCGTCCATCCACCCGGACTCCATCCATCCGGACACCATCCATCCATCCAGACTCCATCCATCCATCCGGACACCATCCATCCATCCGGACACCACCCATCCATCCAGACTCCATCCACCACCCGGACTCCATCCACCACCCGGACTCCATCCATCCATCCGGACTCCGTCCACCATCCGGACACCACCCATCCATCCAGACTCCATCCATCCATCCAGACTCCATCCACCATCCGGACTCCATCCACCATCCGGACACCACCCATCCATCCAGACTCCGTCCATCCATCCGGACTCCGTCCATCCCTCTAGCTCAGCAGTGCCTGAGCTATGTGCACACTGTTGTGTTCCGTGATCTTGAGCGTCATTCTCCGACCCCCCAGAGGGTCGGAGAATGGCCGTTGGCCGCCGTGAATCCCGCCCCCGCCGGTTGCCGAAGTCTCCGAAGGGAGAAAAGTCGGCGGGGGGTTAATGGCGCCGCAGACGTTGGAGAATGGCACGGGTGGGCGCAAGGCAGCCGATTTTGGGCCTGCCGATATTCTCCCTTCCGGATGGGCCGAAGTCCCGTCGACGTGACCGGTCATCACTCCTTTTCAAACCTCCTTTTCATTGGCGTGAAACTGTGCTCCAGGTTCACGCCGACCAGCGTGGAGGTGAGTGACGGCCTGGTGGGTTGGCCGCTGGGCAGGCGATGGCGTGGCCGCAGTCTGAATGTGTGGGGGAGAGGTGTGTGTAGGGTTTTGTGTGTGTGTGTGCGGCGGGGGGGGTGGTTAGAGTGGGCTGGGCTCCGGGGGAGTGCCGGGAGGGGGGTCCGTGCCAGGGAGGAGGATGGGGGATCCGTGCCGGGGAGGAGGATGGGGGGGTCAGTGCAGGGGAGGGGGACGGGGGGGTCTGTGCCGGGGAAGGGGATGGGGGTCCGTGCCGGGGAGGGGGATGGGGGGGGTCCGTGCCGGGGAGGGGGATGGGGGGGGTCCGTGCTGGGGAGGAGGATGGGGGGGGGGGGGGTCCGTGCCGGGTAGGGGGATGGGGGGGGTCCGTACCGGGGAGGGGGATGGGGGTGGGGTCCGTGCCGGGGAGGAGGATGGGGAGGGGGGTACGTGCCGGGGAGGAGGATGGGGAGGGGGGTCCGTGCCGGGGAGGAGGATGGGGGGGGGGTCCGTGCCGGGGAGGAGGATGGGGAGGGGGGTCCGTGCCGGGGAGGAGGATGGGAGTTCCGTGCCGGGGAGGCGGATGGGAGGTCCGTGCCGGGGAGGAGGATGGGGAGGGGGATCCGTGCCGGGGAGGGGGATGGGAGGTCCGTGCCGGGGAGGAGGATGGGGAGGGGGGTCCGTGCCGGGGAGGAGAATGGGGAGGGGGGTCCGTGCCGGGGAGGAGGATGGGGAGGGGGGTCCGTGCCGGGGAGGAGGATGGGAGGTCCGTGCCGGGGAGGGGGATGGGGGGGGGGTCCGTGCCGGGGAGGAGGATGGGAGGTCCTTGCCGGGGAGGGGGATGGGGGGGGAGGGGGGTCCGTCCCGGGGAGGAGGATGGGGGGGGTCATTGCCGGGGAGGGGGATGGGGGGGGGGGTCCGTGCCGGGGAGGAGGATGGGGGGTCCGTGCCGGGGAGGAGGATGGGGGTTCCGTGCCGGGCAGGAGGATGGGAGGTACGTGCCGGGGAGAGGGATGGGGGGGGGGTCCGTGCCGGGGTGGAGGATGGGAGGTCCATGCCGGGGAGGGGGATGGGGGGGGGGGGTCCGTGCCGGGGAGGAGGATGGGGGTGCGGTCCGTGCCGGGTTGGGGGGGGGTCCGTGCCGTGGAGGGGGATGGGGGGGGGGGTCCGTGCCGGGGAGGAGGATGGGAGGTCCGTGCTGGGGAGGGGGATGGGGGCGGTCCGTGCCGGGGAGGAGGATGGGACGTCCGTGCTGGGGAGGGGGATGGGGGGGGGGGTCCGTGCCGGGGAGAAGGATGGAAGGTCCTTGCCGGGGAGGGGTATGGGGGGGGGCCCGTGCCGGGGAAGAGGATGGGGGGGGTACGTGCCGGGGAGGGGGATAGGGGGGGTCCGTGCCGGGGAGGGGGATGGGGGGTCCGTGCCGGGGAGGAGGATGGGGGGGGGGTCCGTGCCGGGGAGGAGGATGGGGAGGGGGGTCCGTGCCGGGGAGGAGGATGGGGAGGGGGGTCCGTGCCGGGGAGGAGGATGGGGAGGGGGGTCCGTGCCGGGGAGGAGGATGGGAGGTCCGTGCCGGGGAGGAGGATGGGGGGTCCGTGCCGGGGAGGGGGATGGGGGGGGGTCCGTGCCGGGGAGGAGGATGGGGAGGGGGGTCCGTGCCGGGGAGGAGGATGGGACGTCTGTGCTGGGGAGGGGGATGGGGGGGGGTCCGTGCCGGGGAGGAGGATGGGGGGGGTCCGTGCCGGGGAGAGGGATGGGGGGGGTCCGTGCCGGGGAGGGGGATGGGGGGTCCGTGCCGGGTAGGAGGATGGGGCATCCGTGCCGGGGAGGAGGATGGGGCATCCGTGCCGGGGAGGAGGATGGGAGGTCCGTGCCAGGGAGGGGAATGGGGGGGGGGGTCCGTGCCGGGGAGGAGGATGGGGGGGGTCCGTGCCGGGGAGGGGAATGGAGGGGGGCTCCGTGCCGGGGAGGAGGATGGGAGGACCGTGCCGGGGAGGAGGATGGGGGGTCCGTGCCGGGGAGGAGGATGGGGGGGTCCATGCCGGGGAGGGGGATGGGGGGGTCTGTGCCGGGAAGGGATGGGGTGGTCCGTGCCGGGGAGGTGGATGGGGGGGTCCGTGCCGGGGTGGGGGATGGGGGGGGGTCCGTGCTGGGGAGGAGGATGGGGGGAGGGTTCCGGTGGGGGTCCGTGCCGGGGAGGGGGATGGGGGTGGGGTCCGTGCCGGGGAGGAGGATGGGGAGGGGGGTCCGTGCCGGGAGGAGGATGGGGAGGGGGGTCCGTGCCGGGGAGGGGGATGGGAGGTCCGTGCCGGGGAGGAGGATGGGACGTCCGTGCCGGGGAGAAGGATGGAAGGTCCTTGCCGGGGAGGGGTATGGGGGGGGGGGGGGTCCGTGCCGGGGAGGAGGGTGGGGGGGGTCCGTGCCGGGGAGAGGGATGGGGGGTGTTCCGTGCCGGGGAGGGGGATGGGGGGTCCGTGCCGTGGAGGGGGATGGCGGGGGGGGGGGGGTCCGTGCCGGGGAGGAGGATGGGGGGGGTCCGTGCCGGGGAGGGGGATGGAGGGGGGCTCCGTGCCGGGGTGGAGGATGGGAGGACCGTGCTGGGGAGGAGGATGGGGGGTCCGTGCCGGGGAGGAGGATGGGGGGTCCGTGCCGGGGAGGAGGATGGGGGGTCCGTGCCGGGGAGGAGGATGGGGGGGTCCATGCCGAGGAGGGGGATGGGGGGGTCTGTGCCGGGAAGGGGATGGGGTGGTCCGTGCCGGGGAGGTGGATGGGGGGGTCCGTGCCGGGATGGGGGGGGGTCCGTGCTGGGGAGGAGGATGGGGGGAGGGTTCCGGGGGGGGTCCGTGCCGGGGAGGGGGATGGGGGAGGGGTCCGTGCCGGGGAGGAGGATCTGGAGGGGGGTCCGTGCCGGGGAGGAGGATGGGGGGGGGTCCGTGCCGGGGAGGCGGATGGGAGGTCCGTGCCGGGGAGGAGGATGGGAGGTCCGTGCCGGGGAGGAGGATGGGGAGGGGGGTCCGTGCCGGGGAGGAGGATGGGGGGTCTGTGCCAGGGAGGAGGATGGGGGTTCCCTGCCGGGGAGGAGGATGGGGAGGGGGGTCCGTGCCGGTGAGGGGGATGGGGGGTCTGTGCCAGGGAGGAGGATGGGGGTTCCCTGCCGGGGAGGAGGATGGGAGGTCCGTGACGGGGAGAGGGATGGGGGGGGGGTTCGTGCCGGGGAGGGGCATGGGGGGAGTGGTCCGTGCCGGGGAGGAGGATGGGAGGTCCGTGCCGGGGCGGGGGATGTGGGGGGGTCCATGCCGGGGAGGAGGATGGGGAGTCCGTGCCGGTGAGGAGGATGGGGGGTCCGTGCCGGGGAGGAGGATGGGGGGTCCGTGCCGGGGAGGGGGATGGGGGGGAGGGTCCGTGCCGGGGAGGAGGATGGGAGGTCCGTGCCATGGAGGAGGATGGGGGGTCCGTGCCGGGGAGGAGGATGGGGGGTCCGTGCCGGGGAGGGGGATGGGGGGGATCCGTGCCGGGGAGGAGGATGGGGAGGGGGGTCCATGCCGGGGAGGAGGATGGGACGTCCGTGCTGGGGAGGGGGATGGGGGGGGGTCCGTGCCGGGGAGAAGGATGGAAGGTCCTTGCCGGGGAGGGGTATGGGGGGGGGGGGGGGGGGTCCGTGCCGGGGAGGAGGGTGGGGGGGTCCGTGCCGGGGAGAGGGATGGGGGGGGTCCGTGCCGGGGAGGGGGATGGGGGGTCCGTGCCGTGGAGGAGGATGGGGGGTCCGTGCCGGGTAGGTGGATGGGGCATCCGTGCCGGGGAGGAGGATGGGGGGTCCGTGCCGGGGAGGAGGATGGGGGGTCCGTGCCGGGGAGGAGGATGGGAGGTCCGTGCCGGGGAGGGGCATGGCGGGGGGGGGGGGGGGTCCGTGCCGGGGAGGAGGATGGGAGGTCCGTGCCAGGGAGGGGAATGGGGGGGGGGGTCCGTGCCGGGGAGGAGGATGGGGGGGGTCCGTGCCGGGGAGGGGGATGGAGGGGGGCTCCGTGCCGGGGTGGAGGATGGGGGGTCCATGCCGGGGAGGAGGATGGGGGGTCCGTGCCGGGGAGGAGGATGGGGGGTCCGTGCCGGGGAGGAGGA
The DNA here is from genome assembly GCF_047496885.1 of Scyliorhinus torazame. Classification (NCBI taxonomy): domain Eukaryota; kingdom Metazoa; phylum Chordata; class Chondrichthyes; order Carcharhiniformes; family Scyliorhinidae; genus Scyliorhinus; species Scyliorhinus torazame. The sequence continues at coordinate 168,512,721 of NC_092724.1, forward strand.
TGGGGGGGTCCATGCCGGGGAGGGGGATGGGGGGTCTGTGCCGGGAAGGGGATGGGGTGGTCCGTGCCGGGGTGGGGGATGGGGGGGGTCCGTGCTGGGGAGGAGGATGGGGGGAGGGTTCCGGGGGGGGTCCGTGCCGGGGAGGGGGATGGGGGTGGGGTCCGTGCCGGGGAGGAGGATGGGGAGGGGGGTCCGTGCCGGGGAGGAGGATGGGGGGGGGGTCCGTGCCGGGGAGGCGGATGGTAGGTCCGTGCCGGGGAGGAGGATGGGGAGGGGGGTCCGTGCCGGGGAGGGGGATGGGAGGTCCGTGCCGGGGAGGAGGATGGGGAGGGGGGTCCGTGCCGGGGAGGAGGATGGGGGGTCTGTGCCAGGGAGGAGGATGGTAGTTCCCTGCCGGGGAGGAGGATGGGAGGTCCGTGACGGGGAGAGGGATGGGGGGGGGTTCGTGCCGGGGAGGGGGATGGGGGGTCCGTGCCGTGGAGGAGGATGGGGAGGGGGGTCCGTGCCGGGAGGAGGATGGGAGTTCCGTGCCGGGGAGGCGGATGGGAGGTCCGTGCCGGGGAGGAGGATGGGAGGGGGGATCCGTGCCGGGGAGGAGGATGGGGGGGGGGGGGTCCGTGCCGGGGAGGGGGATGGGGGGTCCGTGCCGTGGAGGAGGATGGGGAGGGGGGTCCGTGCCGGGGAGGAGGATGGGAGTTCCGTGCCGGGGAGGCGGATGGGAGGTCCGTGCCGGGGAGGAGGATGGGAGGGGGATCCGTGCCGGGGAGGGGGATGGGAGGTCCGTGCCGGGAAGGAGGATGGGGGGTCCGTGCCGGGGAGGAGGATGGGGAGGGGGGTCCGTGCCGGGGAGGAGGATGGGGAGGGGGGGTCCGTGCCGGGGAGGAGGATGGGAGGTCCGTGCCGGGGAGGGGGATGGGGGGGGGGGGTCCGTGCCGGGGAGGAGGATGGGAGGTCCTTGCCGGGGAGGGGGATGGGGGGGAGGGGGGTCCGTCCCCGGGAGGAGGATGGGGGGGGGTCATTGCCGGGGAGGGGGATGGGGGGGGGGTCCGTGCCGGGGAGGAGGATGGGGGGTCCGTGCCGGGGAGGAGGATGGGGGTTCCGTGCCGGGGAGGAGGATGGGAGGTACGTGCCGGGGAGAGGGATGGGGGGGGGTCCGTGCCGGGGTGGAGGATGGGAGGTCCGTGCCGGGGAGGGGGATGGGGGGGGGTCCGTGCCGGGGAGGAGGATGGGGGTGCGGTCCGTGCCGGGTTGGGGGGGGGTCCGTGGCGGGGAGGGGGATGGGGGGGGTCCGTGCCGGGGGGTCCGTGCCGGGGAGGAGGATGGGGAGGGTGGCCCGTGCCGGGGAGGAGGATGGGGGGTGTACGTGCCGGGGAGGGGGATGGGGGGTCCGTGCCGGGGAGGAGGATGGGGGGGGGGTCCGTGCCGGGGAGGAGGATGGGGAGGGGGGTCCGTGCCGGGGAGGAGGATGGGGAGGGGGGTCCGTGCCGGGGAGGAGGATGGGGAGGGGGGTCCGTGCCGGGGAGGAGGATGGGAGGTCCGTGCCGGGGAGGAGGATGGGGGGTCTGTGCCGGGGAGGGGGATGGGGGGGGGGGTCCGTGCCGGGGAGGAGGATGGGGAGGGGGGTCCGTGCCGGGGAGGAGGATGGGACGTCCGTGCTGGGGAGGGGGATGGGGGGGGGGTCCGTGCCGGGGAGAAGGATGGAAGGTCCTTGCCGGGGAGGGGTATGGGGGGGGGGGTCCGTGCCGGGGAGGAGGATGGGGGGGGGGTCCGTGCCGGGGAGGGGGATGGGGGGTCCGTGCCGGGTAGGAGGATGGGGCATCCGTGCCGGGGAGGAGGATGGGGGGTCCGTGCCGGGGAGGAGGATGGGAGGTCCGTGCCGGGGAGGGGGATGGCGGGGGGGGGGGGGGGGGGGGGGGGGTCCGTGCCGGGGAGGAGGATGGGAGGTCCGTGCCAGGGAGGGGAATGGGGGGGGGGTCCGTGCCGGGGAGGAGGATGGAAGGTCCTTGCCGGGGAGGGGTATGGGAGGGGGGGCCCGTGCCGGGGAAGAGGATGGGGGGGGTACGTGCCGGGGAGGGGGATAGGGGGGGTCCGTGCCGGGGAGGGGGATGGGGGGTCCGTGCCGGGGAGGAGGATGGGGGGGGGTCCGTGCCGGGGAGGAGGATGGGGAGGGGGGTCCGTGCCGGGGAGGAGGATGGGGAGGGGGGTCCGTGCCGGGGAGGAGGATGGGGAGGGCGGTCCGTGCCGGGGAGGAGGATGGGAGGTCAGTGCCGGGGAGGAGGATGGGGGGTCCGTGCCGGGGAGGGGGATGGGGGGGGGTCCGTGCCGGGGAGGAGGATGGGGAGGGGGGTCCGTGCCGGGGAGGAGGATGGGACGTCTGTGCTGGGGAGGGGGATGGGGGGGGGGGTCCGTGCCGGGGAGGAGGATGGGGGGGGACCGTGCCGGGGAGAGGGATGGGGGGGGGGGTCCGTGCCGGGGAGGGGGATGGGGGGTCCGTGCCGGGTAGGAGGATGGGGCATCCGTGCCGGGGAGGAGGATGGGGCATCCGTGCCGGGGAGGAGGATGGGAGGCCCGTGCCGGGGAGGGGGATGGCGGGGGGGGGGGGTCCGTGCCGGGGAGGAGGATGGGGGGGGTCCGTGCCGGGGAGGGGGATGGAGGGGGGCTCCGTGCCGGGGAGGAGGATGGGAGGACCGTGCCGGGGAGGAGGATGGGGGGTCCGTGCCGGGGAGGAGGATGGGGGGGTCCATGCCGGGGAGGGGGATGGGGGGGTCTGTGCCGGGAAGGGATGGGGTGGTCCGTGCCGGGGAGGTGGATGGGGGGGTCCGTGCCGGGGTGGGGGATGGGGGGGGGTCCGTGCTGGGGAGGAGGATGGGGGGAGGGTTCCGGTGGGGGTCCGTGCCGGGGAGGGGGATGGGGGTGGGGTCCGTGCCGGGGAGGAGGATGGGGAGGGGGGTCCGTGCCGGGGAGGAGGATGGGGGGGGGTCCGTGCCGGGGAAGCGGATGGTAGGTCCGTGCCGGGGAGGAGGATGGGGAGGGGGGTCCGTGCCGGGGAGGGGGATGGGAGGTCCGTGCCGGGGAGGAGGATGGTGAGGGGGGTCCGTGCCGGGGAGGAGGATGGGGGGTCTGTGCCAGAGAGGTGGATGGGGGGGGGTCCGTGCCGGGGAGGATGGGGGTTCCCTGCCGGGGAGGAGGATGGGAGGTCCGTGACGGGGAGAGGGATGGGGGGGGGTTCGTTCCGTGACGGGGAGAGGGATGGGAGGGGTCCATGCCGGGGAGGAGGATGGGGGGGGGGGGTCCGTGCCGGGGAGGGGGATGGGGGGTCCGTGCCGTGGAGGAGGATGGGGGGTCCGTGCCGGGGAGGAGGATGGGAGGTCCGTGCCGGGGAGGGGGATGGGGGGGGGGGGGGGGGTCCGTGCCGGGGAGGAGGATGGGGGGTCCGTGCCCGGGAGGAGAATGGGGAGGGGGGTCCGTGCCGGGGAGGAGGATGGGAGTTCCGTGCCGGGGAGGCGGATGGGAGGTCCGTGCCGGGGAGGAGGATGGGAGGGGGATCCGTGCCGGGGAGGGGGATGGGAGGTCCGTGCCGGGGAGGAGGATGGGGGGTCCGTGCCGGGGAGGAGGATGGGGAGGGGGGTCCGTGCCGGGGAGGGGGATGGGGGGGGGGTCCGTGCCGGGGAGGGGGATGGGGGGGGGTCCGTGCCGGGGAGGAGGATGGGAGGTCCGTGCTGGGGATGGGGATTGGGGGGGGGGGGGGGTCCGTGCCGGGGAGGAGGATGGGGGGGGGTCCGTGCCGGGGAGGAGGATGGGGGGTCCGTGCCGTGGAGGGGGATGGGAGGTCCGTGCCGGGGAGGAGGATGGGGGGAGGGGTCCGTGCCGTGGAGGGGGATGGGAGGACCGTGCCGTGGAGGAGGATGGGGGGTCCGTGCCGGGGAGGGGGATGGGGGGTCCGTGCCGGGGAGGGGGATGGGGGGGGGGGTGGGGAGTCCGTCCCGGGAAGGAGGATGTGGGGCGGGTCCGTGCCGGGTAGGGGGATGGGAGGACCGTGCCGGGGAGGGGGATGAGGGGGTGGGTCCGTGCCGGGGAGGAGGATGGGAGGTCCGTGCCGGGGAGGAGGATGGGGGGTGGGGTCCGTGCCGGGGAGGAGGATCAGGGGTCCGTGCCGGGGAGGAGGATGGGGGATGGGTGGGGGGTCCGTCCCGGGGAGGAGGATGGGGGGGGGTCATTGCCGGGGAGGGGGATGGGGGGGGATCCGTGCCGGGGAGGAGGATGGGGGGTCCGTGCCAGGGAGGAGGATTGGGGGTCCGTGCCGGGGAGGAGGATGGGGAGGGGGTCCGTGCCGGGGAGGAGGATGGGGAGGGGGTCCGTGCCGAGGAGGGGGATGGGGGGGGTGGGGTCCGTGCCGGGGAGGAGGATGGGAGGTCCGTGCCGGGGAGGAGGATGGGACGTCCGTGCCGGGGAGAAGGATGGAAGGTCCTTGCCGGGGAGGGGTATGGGGGGGTGGGGGGGTCCGTGCCGGGGAGGAGGGTGGGGGGGGTCCGTGCCGGGGAGAGGTATGGGGGGGGGTCCGTGCCGGGGAGGGGGATGGGGGGTCCGTGCCGTGGCGGGGGGGGGGGGTCCGTGCCGGGGAGGAGGATGGGAGGTCCGTGCCAGGGAGGGGAATGGGGGGGGGGGGGTCCGTGCCGGGGAGGAGGATGGGGGGGGTCCGTGCCGGGGAGGGGGATGGAGGGGGGCTCCGTGCCGGGGTGGAGGATGGGAGGACCGTGCTGGGGAGGAGGATGGGGGGTCCGTGCCGGGGAGGAGGATGGGGGGTCCGTGCCGGGGAGGAGGATGGGGGGGTCCATGCCGGGGAGGGGGATGGGGGGGTCTGTGCCGGGAAGGGGATGGGGTGGTCCGTGCCGGGGAGGTGGATGGGGGGGGTCCGTGCCGGGATGGGGGGGGGGTCCGTGCTGGGGAGGAGGATGGGGGGAGGGTTCCGGGGGGGGTCCGTGCCGGGGAGGGGGATGGGGGTGGGGTCCGTGCCGGGGAGGAGGATGGGGAGGGGGGTCCGTGCCGGGGAGGAGGATGGGGGGGGGGTCCGTGCCGGGGAGGCGGATGGGAGGTCCGTGCCGGGGAGGAGGATGGGAGGTCCGTGCCGGGGAGGAGGATGGGGAGGGGGGTCCGTGCCAGGGAGGAGGATGGGGGTTCCCTGCCGGGGAGGAGGATGGGGAGGGGGGTCCGTGCCGGGGAGGGGGATGGGGGGTCTGTGCCAGGGAGGAGGATGGGGGTTCCCTGCCGGGGAGGAGGATGGAAGGTCCATGACGGGGAGAGGGATGGGGGGGGGGTTCGTGCCGGGGAGTGGCATGGGGGGAGTGGTCCGTGCCGGGGAGGAGGATGGGAGGTCCGTGCCGGGGAGGGGGATGGGGGGGGGTCCATGCCGGGGAGGAGGATGGGGAGTCCGTGCCGGTGAGGAGGATGGGGGGTCCGTGCCGGGGAGGAGGATAAGAGGTCCGTGCCGGGGAGGAGGATGGGGGGTCCGTGCCGGGGAGGGGGATGGGGGGGGAGGGTCCGTGCCGGGGAGGAGGATGGGAGGTCCGTGCCAGGGAGGAGGATGGGGGGTCCGTGCCGGGGAGGAGGATGGGGGTCCGTGCCGGGGAGGGGGATGGGGGGGATCCGTGCCGGGGAGGAGGATGGGGAGGGGGGTCCATGCCGGGGAGGAGGATGGGACGTCCGTGCTGGGGAGGGGGATGGGGGGGGGTCCGTGCCGGGGAGAAGGATGAAAGGTCCTTGCCGGGGACGGGTATGGGGGGGGGGGGTCCGTGCCGGGGAGGAGGGTGGGGGGGTCCGTGCCGGGGAGAGGGATGGGGGGGGGGTCCGTGCCGGGGAGGGGGATGGGGGGTCCGTGCCGTGGAGGAGGATGGGGCATCCGTGCCGGGGAGGAGGATGGGGGGTCCGTGCCGGGGAGGAGGATGGGGGGTCCGTGCCGGGGAGGAGGATGGGAGGTCCGTGCCGGGGAGGGGCATGGCGGGGGGGGGGGGGTCCGTGCCGGGGAGGAGGATGGGAGGTCCGTGCCAGGGAGGGGAATGGGGGGGGGTCCGTGCCGGGGAGGAGGATGGGGTGGGTCCGTGCCGGGGAGGAGGATGGGGGGTCCGTGCCGGGGAGGAGGATGGGGGGTCCGTGCCGGGGAGGAGGATGGGGGGTCCGTGCCGGGGAGGAGGATGGGGGATCCGTGCCGGGGAGGAGGATGGGGGGGTCCATGCCGGGGAGGGGGATGGGGGGGTCTGTGCCGGGAAGGGGATGGGGTGGTCCGTGCCGGGGAGGTGGATGGGGGGGTCCGTGCCGGGATGGGGGGGGGTCCGTGCTGGGGAGGAGGATGGGGGGAGGGTTCCGGGGGGGGTTCGTGCCGGGGAGGGGGATGGGGGTGGGGTCCGTGCCGGGGAGGAGGATGGGGAGGGGGGTCCGTGCCGGGGAGGAGGATGGGGGGGGGGTCCGTGCCGGGGAGGCGGATGGGAGGTCCGTGCCGGGGAGGAGGATGGGAGGTCCGTGCCGGGGAGGAGGATGGGGAGGGGGGTCCGTGCCAGGGAGGAGGATGGGGGTTCCCTGCCGGGGAGGAGGATGGGGAGGGGGGTCCGTGCCGGGGAGGGGGATGGGGGGTCTGTGCCAGGGAGGAGGATGGGGGTTCCCTGCCGGGGAGGAGGATGGGAGGTCCGTGACGGGGAGAGGGATGGGGGGGGGTTCGTGCCGGGGAGGAGGATGCGAGGGGTCCATGCCGGGGAGGAGGATGGGGGGGGGGGGGGTCCGTGCCGGGGAGGGGGATGGGGGGTCCGTGCCGTGGAGGAGGATGGGGAGGGGGGTCCGTGCCGGGGAGGGGGATGGGGGGTCTGTGCCAGGGAGGAGGATGGGGGTTCCCTGCCGGGGAGGAGGATGGGAGGTCCATGACGGGGAGAGTGATGGGGGGGGGGTTCGTGCCGGGGAGTGGCATGGGGGGAGTGGTCCGTGCCGGGGAGGAGGATGGGAGGTCCGTGCCGGGGAGGGGGATGGGGGGGGGTCCATGCCGGGGAGGAGGATGGGGAGTCCGTGCCGGTGAGGAGGATGGGGGGTCCGTGCCGGGGAGGAGGATGGGGGGTCCGTGCCGGGGAGGGGGATGGGGGGGGAGGGTCCGTGCCGGGGAGGAGGATGGGAGGTCCGTGCCAGGGAGGAGGATGGGGGGTCCGTGCCGGGGAGGAGGATGGGGGGTCCGTGCCGGGGAGGGGGATGGGGGGGATCCGTGCCGGGGAGGAGGATGGGGAGGGGGGTCCATGCCGGGGAGGAGGATGGGACGTCCGTGCTGGGGAGGGGGATGGTGGGGGGTCCGTGCCGGGGAGAAGGATGAAAGGTCCTTGCCGGGGAGGGGTATGGGGGGGGGGGGTCCGTGCCGGGGAGGAGGGTGGGGGGGTCCGTGCCGGGGAGAGGGATGGGGGGGGGTCCGTGCCGGGGAGGGGGATGGGGGGTCCGTGCCGTGGAGGAGGATGGGGGGTCCGTGCCGGGTAGGAGGATGGGGCATCCGTGCCGGGGAGGAGGATGGGGGGTCCGTGCCGGGGAGGAGGATGGGGGGTCCGTGCCGGGGAGGAGGATGGGAGGTCCGTGCCGGGGAGGGGCATGGCGGGGGGGGGGGGGTCCGTGCCGGGGAGGAGGATGGGAGGTCCGTGCCAGGGAGGGGAATGGGGGGGGGGTCCGTGCCGGGGAGGAGGATGGGGGGGGTCCGTGCCGGGGAGGGGGATGGAGGGGGGCTCCGTGCCGGGGTGGAGGATGGGGGGTCCATGCCGGGGAGGAGGATGGGGGGTCCGTGCCGGGGAGGAGGATGGGGGGTCCATGCCGGGGAGGAGGATGGGGGGTCCGTGCCGGGGAGGAGGATGGGGTGGTCCATGCCGGGGAGGGGGATGGGGGGGTCTGTGCCGGGAAGGGGATGGGGTGGTCCGTGCCGGGGTGGGGGATGGCGGGGGTCCGTGCTGGGGAGGAGGATGGGGGAGGGTTCCGGGGGGGGTCCGTGCCGGGGAGGGGGATGGGGGTGGGGTCCGTGCCGGGGAGGAGGATGGGGAGGGGGGTCCGTGCCGGGGAGGAGGATGGGGGGGGGGTCCGTGCCGGGGAGGCGGATGGTAGGTCCGTGCCGGGGAGGAGGATGGGGAGGGGGGTCCGTGCCGGGGAGGGGGATGGGAGGTCCGTGCCGGGGAGGAGGATGGGGAGGGGGGTCCGTGCCGGGGAGGAGGATGGGGGGTCTGTGCCAGGGAGGAGGATGGGGGTTCCCTGCCGGGGAGGAGGATGGGAGGTCCGTGACGGGGAGAGGGATGGGGGGGGGTTCGTGCCGGGGAGGAGGATGCGAGGGGTCCATGCCGGGGAGGAGGATGGGGGGGGGGGGTCCGTGCCGGGGAGGGGGATGGGGGGTCCGTGCCGTGGAGGAGGATGGGGAGGGGGGTCCGTGCCGGGGAGGAGGATGGGAGTTCCGTGCCGGGGAGGCGGATGGGAGGTCCGTGCCGGGGAGGAGGATGGGGAGGGGGATCCGTGCCGGGGAGGGGGATGGGAGGTCCGTGCCGGGAAGGAGGATGGGGGGTCCGTGCCGGGGAGGAGGATGGGGAGGGGGGTCCGTGCCGGGGAGGAGGATGGGGAGGGGGGTCCGTGCCGGGGAGGAGGATGGGAGGTCCGTGCCGGGGAGGGGGATGGGGGGGGGGTCCGTGCCGGGGAGGAGGATGGGAGGTCCTTGCCGGGGAGGGGGATGGGGGGGGAGGGGGGTCCGTCCCGGGGAGGAGGATGGGGGGGGGTCATTGCCGGGGAGGGGGATGGGGGGGGGTCCGTGCCGGGGAGGAGGATGGGGGGTCCGTGCCGGGGAGGAGGATGGGGGTTCCGTGCCGGGGAGGAGGATGGGAGGTACGTGCCGGGGAGAGGGATGGGGGGGGGGGGTCCGTGCCGAGGTGGAGGATGGGAGGTCCGTGCCGGGGAGGGGGATGGGGGGGGGGTCCGTGCCGGGGAGGAGGATGGGGGTGCGGTCCGTGCCGGGTTGGGGGGGGGTCCGTGGCGGGGAGGGGGATGGGGGGGGGGTCCGTGCCGGGGAGGAGGATGGGAGGTCCGTGCTGGGGAGGGGGATGGGGGGGGTCCGTGCCGGGGGGTCCGTGCCGGGGAGGAGGATGGGGAGGGTGGCCCGTGCCGGGGAGGAGGATGGGGGGTGTACGTGCCGGGGAGGGGGATAGGGGGGGTCCGTGCCGGGGAGGGGGATGGGGGGTCCGTGCCGGGGAGGAGGATGGGGGGGGGGTCCGTGCCGGGGAGGAGGATGGGGAGGGGGGTCCGTGCCGGGGAGGAGGATGGGGAGGGGGGTCCGTGCCGGGGAGGAGGATGGGGAGGGGGGTCCGTGCCGGGGAGGAGGATGGGAGGTCCGTGCCGGGGAGGAGGATGGGGGGTCCGTGCCGGGGAGGGGGATGGGGGGGGGGTCCGTGCCGGGGAGGAGGATGGGGAGGGGGGTCCGTGCCGGGGAGGAGGATGGGACGTCCGTGCTGGGGAGGGGGATTGGGGGGGGGTCCGTGCCGGGGAGAAGGATGGAAGGTCCTTGCCGCGGAGGGGTATGGGGGGGGGGGTCCGTGCCGGGGAGGAGGATGGGGGGGGTCCATGCCGGGGAGAGGGATGGGGGGGGGTCCGTGCCGGGGAGGGGGATGGGGGGTCCGTGCCGGGTAGGAGGATGGGGCATCCGTGCCGGGGAGGAGGATGGGGGGTCCGTGCCGGGGAGGAGGATGGGGGGGTCCATGCCGGGGAGGGGGATGGGGGGGTCTGTGCCGGGAAGGGATGGGGTGGTCCGTGCCGGGGAGGTGGATGGGGGGGTCCGTGCCGGGGTGGGGGATGGGGGGGGGTCCGTGCTGGGGAGGAGGATGGGGGAGGGTTCCGGTGGGGGTCCGTGCCGGGGAGGGGGATGGGGGTGGGGTCCGTGCCGGGGAGGAGGATGGGGAGGGGGGTCCGTGCCGGGGAGGAGGATGGGGGGGGGGTCCGTGCCGGGGAGGAGGATGGGGGGGGGTCCGTGCCGGGGAGGCGGATGGTAGGTCCGTGCCGGGGAGGAGAATGGGGAGGGGGGTCCGTGCCGGGGAGGGGGATGGGAGGTCCGTGCCGGGGAGGAGGATGGGGAGGGGGGTCCGTGCCGGGGAGGAGGATGGGGGGTCTGTGCCAGGGAGGTGGATGGGGGGGGGTCCGTGCCGGGGAGGATGGGGGTTCCCTGCCGGGGAGGAGGATGGGAGGTCCGTGACGGGGAGAGGGATGGGGGGGGGTTCGTGCCAGGGAGGAGGATGGGAGGTCCGTGACGGGGAGGAGGATGGGGGGTCCGTGCCGGGGAGGAGGATGGGAGGTCCGTGCCGGGGAGGAGGATGGGGGGGGGGGGGGTCCGTGCCGCAGAGGGGGATGGGGGGTCCGTGCCGTGGAGGGGGATGGGGGGTCCGTGCCGTGGAGGAGGATGGGGGGTCCGTGCCGGGGAGGAGGATGGGAGGTCCGTGTTGGGGAGGGGGATGGGGGGGGGGGATCCGTGCCGGGGAGGAGGATGGGGGGTCCGTGCCCGGGAGGAGAATGGGGGGTCCGTGCCGGGGAGGAGGATGGGAGGTCCGTGCTGGGGAGGGTGATGGGGGGAGGGGTCCGTGCCGGGGAGGAGGATGGGAGGTCCGTGTTGGGGAGGGGGATGGGGGGGGGGATCCGTGCCGGGGAGGAGGATGGGGGGTCCGTGCCCGGGAGGAGAATGGGGGGTCCGTGCCGGGGAGGAGGATGGGAGGTCCGTGCTGGGGAGGGTGATGGGGGGAGGGGTCCGTGCCGGGGAGGAGGATGGGGGGTCCGTGCCCGGGAGGAGAATGGGGGGTCCGTGCCGGGGAGGAGGATGGGGTGTCCGTGCCGGGGAGGAGGATGGGGGGTCCGTGCCGGTGAGGAGGATGGGGGGTCCGTGCCGGGGAGGGGGATGGGGGGGGGGGTCCGTGCCGGGGAGGGGGATGGGGGGGTGTCCGTGCCGGGGAGGAGGATGGGAGGTCCGTGCTGGGTATGGGGATGCGGGGGGGGGGGGGGGGTCCGTGCCGGGGAGGAGGATGGGGGGGGGTTCCGTGCCGGGGAGGAGGATGGGGGGTCCGTGCCGTGGAGGGGGATGGGGGGAGGGGTCCGTGCCGTGGAGGGGGATGGGAGGACCGTGCCGTGGAGGAGGATGGGGGGTCCGTGCCGGGGAGGGGGATGGGGGGTGGGGTCCGTGCCGGGGAGGGAGATGGGGGGTGGGGTCCGTGCCGGGGAGGGGGATGGGGGGTGGGGTCCGTGCCGGGGAGGGGGATGGGGGGGGGGGGGGAGTCCGTCCCGGGTAGGAGGATGTGGGGGGGGTCCGTGCCGGGTAGGGGGATGGGAGGACCGTGCCGGGGAGGAGGATGGGGGGTCCGTGCCGGGGAGGGGGATGGGGGGGTGGGTCCGTGCCGGGGAGGAGGATGGGAGGTCCGTGCCGGGGAGGAGGATGGGAGGTCCGTGCCGGGGAGGAGAATGGGGGGGGGTCCGTGCCGGGGAGGAGGATGGGGGGGGGTCCGTGCCGGGGAGGCGGATGGTAGGTCCGTGCCGGGGAGGAGGATGTGGAGGGGGGTCCGTGCCGGGGAGGGGGATGGGAGGTCCGTGCCGGGGAGGAGGATGGGGAGGGGGGTCCGTGCCGGGGAGGAGGATGGGGGGTCTGTGCCAGGGAGGTGGATGGGGGGGGGGTCCCTGCCGGGGAGGATGGGGGTTCCCTGCCGGGGAGGAGGATGGGAGGTCCGTGACGGGGAGAGGGATGGGGGGGGGGTTCGTGCCGGGGAGGAGGATGGGAGGTCCGTGACGGGGAGAGGGATGGGAAGGGTCCATGCCGGGGAGGAGGATGGGGGGGGGGGGGGTCCGTGCCGGGGAGGGGGATGGGGGGTCCGTGCCGTGGAGGAGGATGGGGGGTCCGTGCCGGGGAGGAGGATGGGAGGTCCGTGCCGGGGAGGGGGATGGGGGGTGGGGGGTCCGTGCCGGGGAGGAGGATGGGGGGTCCGTGCCCGGGAGGAGAATGGGGGGTCCGTGCCGGGGAGGAGGATGGGAGGTCCGTGCTGGGGAGGGGGATGGGGGGAGGGGTCCGTGCCGGGGAGGAGGATGGGGGGTCCGTGCCCGGGAGGAGAATGGGGGGTCCGTGCCGGGGAGGAGGATGGGGGGTCCGTGCCGGGGAGGAGGATGGGGGGTCCGTGACGGGGAGAGGGATGGGGGGGGGTTCGTTCCGGGGAGGAGGATGGGAGGGGTCCATGCCGGGGAGGAGGATGGGGGGGGGGGTCCGTGCCGGGGAGGTGGATGGGGGGTCCGTGCCGTGGAGGAGGATGGGGAGGGGGGTCCGTGCCGGGGATGAGGATGGGAGTTCCGTGCCGGGGAGGCGGATGGGAGGTACGTGCCGGGGAGGAGGATGGGAGGGGGATCCGTGCCGGGGAGGGGGATGGGGGTCCGTGCCGGGGAGGAGGATGGGGGGGGGTCCGTGCCGGGGAGGAGGATGGGGAGGGGGGTCCGTGCCGGGGAGGAGGATGGGGAGGGGGGTCCGTGCCGGGGAGGAGGATGGGGAGGGTGGCCCGTGCCGGGGAGGAGAATGGGGGGTGTACGTGCCGGGGAGGGGGATAGGGGGGTCCGTGCCGGGGAGGGGGATGGGGGGTCCGTGCCGGGGAGGAGGATGGGGGGGGGGTCCGTGCCGGGGAGGAGGATGGGTAGGGGGGTCCGTGCCGGGGAGGAGGATGGGGAGGGGGGTCCGTGCCGGGGAGGAGGATGGGGAGGGGGGTCCGTGCCGGGGAGGAGGATGGGACGTCCGTGCTGGGGAGGGGGATGGGGGGGGGGTCCGTGCCGGGGAGAAGGATGGAAGGTCCTTGCCGGGGAGGGGTATGGGGGGGGGGGGTCCGTGCCGGGGAGGAGGATGGGGGGGGTCCATGCCGGGGAGAGGGATGGGGGGGGGTCCGTGCCGGGGAGGGGGATGGGGGGTCCGTGCCGGGTAGGAGGATGGGGCATCCGTGCCGGGGAGGAGGATGGGGGGTCCGTGCCGGGGAGGAGGATGGGAGGTCCGTGCCAGGGAGGGGAATGGGGGGGGGGGTCCGTGCCGGGGAGGAGGATGGGGGAGGTCCGTGCCGGGGAGGGGGATGGAGGGTCCGTGCCAGGGAGGAGGATGGGAGGACTGTGCCGGGGAGGAGGATGGGGGGTCCGTGCCGGGGAGGAGGATGGGGGGTCCGTGCCGGGGAGGAGGATGGGGGGGTCCATGCCGGGGAGGGGGATGGGGGGGTCTGTGCTGGGAAGGGATGGGGTGGTCCGTGCCGGGGAGGTGGATGGGGGGGTCCGTGCCGGGGTGGGGGATGGGGGGGGGGTCCGTGCCGGGGAGGAGGATGGGGAGGGGGGTCCGTGCCGGGGAGGAGGATGGGGGGGGGTCCGTGCCGGGGAGGAGGATGGGGGGGGGTCCGTGCCGGGGAGGCGGATGGTAGGTCCGTGCCGGGGAGGAGGATGGGGAGGGGGGTCTGTGCCGGGGAGGGGGATGGGAGGTCCGTGCCGGGGAGGAGGATGGGGAGGGGGGTCCGTGCCGGGGAGGAGGATGGGGGGTCTGTGCCAGGGAGGTGGATGGGGGGGGGGTCCGTGCCGGGGAGGATGGGGGTTCCCTGCCGGGGAGGAGGATGGGAGGTCCGTGACGGGGAGAGGGATGGGGGGGGGTTCGTGCCGGGGAGGAGGATGGGAGGTCCGTGACGGGGAGGAGGATGGGGGGGGGGGGTTCGTGCCGGGGAGGGGGATGGGGGGTCCGTGCCGTGGAGGAGGATGGGGGGTCCGTGCCGGGGAGGAGGATGGGAGGTCCGTGCCGGGGAGAAGAATGGGGGGGGGGGTCCGTGCCGTGGAGGGGGATGGGGGGTCCGTGCCGTGGAGGAGGATGGGGGGTCCGTGCCGGGGAGGAGGATGGGAGGTCCGTGTTGGGGAGGGGGATGGGGGGGGGGGATCCGTGCCGGGGAGGAGGATGGGAGGTCCGTGTTGGGGAGGGGGATGGGGGGGGGGGATCCGTGCCGGGGAGGAGGATGGGGGGTCCGTGCCCGGGAGGAGAATGGGGGGTCCGTGCCGGGGAGGAGGATGGGAGGTCCGTGCTGGGGAGGGTGATGGGGGGAGGGGTCCGTGCCGGGGAGGAGGATGGGGGGTCCGTGCCCGGGAGGAGAATGGGGGGTCCGTGCCGGGGAGGAGGATGGGGGGTCCGTGCCGGGGAGGAGGATGGGGGGTCCGTGCCGGTGAGGAGGATGGGGGGTCCGTGCCGGGGAGGGGGATGGGGGGGGTCCGTGCCGGGGAGGGGGATGGGGGGGTGTCCGTGCCGGGGAGGAGGATGGGGGGTCCGTGCCGTGGAGGGGGATGGGGGGAGGGGTCCGTGCCGTGGAGGGGGATGGGAGGACCGTGCCGTGGAGGAGGATGGGGGGTGGGGTCCGTGCCGGGGAGAGGGATGGGGGGTGGGGTCCGTGCCGGGGAGGGGGATGGGGGAGTCCGTCCCGGGAAGGAGGATGTGGGGGGGGTCCGTGCCGGGTAGGGGGATGGGAGGACCGTGCCGGGGAGGAGGATGGGGGGTCCGTGCCGGGGAGGGGGATGGGGGGGTGGGTCCGTGCCGGGGAGGAGGATGGGAGGTCCGTGCCGGGGAGGAGGATGGGAGGTCCGTGCCGGGGAGGAGGATGGGGGGGGGTCCGTGCCGGGGAGGAGGATGGGGGGGGGTCCGTGCCGGGGAGGCGGATGGTAGGTCCGTGCCGGGGAGGAGGATGGGGAGGGGGGTCCGTGCCGGGGAGGGGGATGGGAGGTCCGTGCCGGGGAGGAGGATGGGGAGGGGGGTCCGTGCCGGGGAGGAGGATGGGGGGTCTGTGCCAGGGAGGTGGATGGGGGGGGGGTCCGTGCCGGGGAGGATGGGGGTTCCCTGCCGGGGAGGAGGATGGGAGGTCCGTGACGGGGAGAGGGATGGGGGGGGTTCGTGCCGGGGAGGAGGATGGGAGGTCCGTGACGGGGAGAGGGATGGGAGGGGTCCATGCCGGGGAGGAGGATGGGGGGGGGGGGGGGGTCCGTGCCGGGGAGGGGGATGGGGGGTCCGTGCCGGGGAGGAGGATGGGAGGTCCGTGCCGGGGAGGGGGATGGGGGGGGGGTCCGTGCCGGGGAGGAGGATGGGGGGTCCGTGCCCGGGAGGAGAATGGGGGATCCGTGCCGGGGAGGAGGATGGGAGGTCCGTGCTGGGGAGGGGGATGGGGGGAGGGGTCCGTGCCGGGGAGGAGGATGGGGGGTCCGTGCCCGGGAGGAGAATGGGGGGTCCGTGCCGGGGAGGAGGATGGGGGGTCCGTGCCGGGGAGGAGGATGGGGGGTCCGTGCCGGGGAGGAGGATGGGGGGTCCGTGCCGGTGAGGAGGATGGGGGGTCCGTGCCGGGGAGGGGGATGGGGGGGGGGGTCCGTGCCGGGGAGGGGGATCGGGGGGGGTCCGTGCCGGGGAGGAGGATGGGAGGTCCGTGCTGGGGATGGGGATGGGGGGGGGGGTCCGTGCCGGGGAGGAGGATGGGGGGGGGTCCGTGCCGGGGAGGAGGATGGGGGGTCCGTGCCGTGGAGGGGGATGGGAGGTCCATGCCGGGGAGGAGGATGGGGGGAGGGGACCGTGCCGTGGAGGGGGATGGGAGGACCGTGCCGTGGAGGAGGATGGGGGGTCCGTGCCGGGATGGGGGGTGGGGTCCGTGCCGGGGAGGGGGATGGGGGGTGGGGTCCGTGCCGGGGAGGGGATGGGGGGGGGGGAGTCCGTCCCGGGAAGGAGGATGTGGGGGGGGTCCGTGCCGGGTAGGGGGATGGGGAGGGGGGTCCGTGCCGGGGAGGAGGATGGGGAGGGGGGTCCGTGCCGGGGAGGAGGATGGGACGTCCGTGCTGGGGAGGGGGATGGGGGGGGGGTCCGTGCCGGGGAGAAGGATGGAAGGTCCTTGCCGGGGAGGGGTATGGGGGGGGGGGTCCGTGCCGGGGAGGAGGATGGGGGGGGTCCATGCCGGGGAGAGGGATGGGGGGGGGTCCGTGCCGGGGAGGGGGATGGGGGGTCCGTGCCGGGTAGGAGGATGGGGCATCCGTGCCGGGGAGGAGGATGGGGGGTCCGTGCCGGGGAGGAGGATGGGAGGTCCGTGCCAGGGAGGGGAATGGGGGGGGGGGTCCGTGCCGGGGAGGAGGATGGGGGGGGTCCGTGCCGGGGAGGGGGATGGAGGGTCCGTGCCAGGGAGGAGGATGGGAGGACTGTGCCGGGGAGGAGGATGGGGGGGTCCGTGCCGGGGAGGAGGATGGGGGGTCCGTGCCGGGGAGGAGGATGGGGGGGTCCATGCCGGGGAGGGGGATGGGGGGGTCTGTGCTGGGAAGGGATGGGGTGGTCCGTGCCGGGGAGGTGGATGGGGGGGTCCGTGCCGGGGTGGGGGATGGGGGGGGGTCCGTGCCGGGGAGGAGGATGGGGAGGGGGGTCCGTGCCGGGGAGGAGGATGGGGGGGGGTCCGTGCCGGGGAGGAGGATGGGGGGGGGTCCGTGCCGGGGAGGCGGATGGTAGGTCCGTGCCGGGGAGGAGGATGGGGAGGGGGGTCTGTGCCGGGGAGGGGGATGGGAGGTCCGTGCCGGGGAGGAGGATGGGGAGGGGGGTCCGTGCCGGGGAGGAGGATGGGGGGTCTGTGCCAGGGAGGTGGATGGGGGGGGGGTCCGTGCCGGGGAGGGTGGGGGCTCCCTGCCGGGGAGGAGGATGGGAGGTCCGTGACGGGGAGAGGGATGGGGGGGGGTTCGTGCCGGGGAGGAGGATGGGAGGTCCGTGACGGGGAGGAGGATGGGGGGGGGGGGTTCGTGCCGGGGAGGGGGATGGGGGGTCCGTGCCGTGGAGGAGGATGGGGGGTCCGTGCCGGGGAGGAGGATGGGAGGTCCGTGCCGGGGAGAAGAATGGGGGGGGGGGTCCGTGCCGTGGAGGGGGATGGGGGGTCCGTGCCGTGGAGGAGGATGGGGGGTCCGTGCCGGGGAGGAGGATGGGAGGTCCGTGTTGGGGAAGGGGATGGGGGGGGGGATCCGTGCCGGGGAGGAGGATGGGAGGTCCGTGTTGGGGAGGGGGATGGGGGGGGGGGATCCGTGCCGGGGAGGAGGATGGGGGGTCCGTGCCCGGGAGGAGAATGGGGGGTCCGTGCCGGGGAGGAGGATGGGAGGTCCGTGCTGGGGAGGGTGATGGGGGGAGGGGTCCGTGCCGGGGAGGAGGATGGGGGGTCCGTGCCCGGGAGGAGAATGGGGGGTCCGTGCCGGGGAGGAGGATGGGGGGTCCGTGCCGGGGAGGAGGATGGGGGGTCCGTGCCGGTGAGGAGGATGGGGGGTCCGTGCCGGGGAGGGGGATGCGGGGGGGTCCGTGCCGGGGAGGGGGATGGGGGGGTGTCCGTGCCGGGGAGGAGGATGGGGGGTCCGTGCCGTGGAGGGGGATGGGGGGAGGGGTCCGTGCCGTGGAGGGGGATGGGAGGACCGTGCCGTGGAGGAGGATGGGGGGTGGGGTCCGTGCCGGGGAGAGGGATGGGGGGTGGGGTCCGTGCCGGGGAGGGGGGATGGGGGAGTCCGTCCCGGGAAGGAGGATGTGGGGGGGGTCCGTGCCGGGTAGGGGGATGGGAGGACCGTGCCGGGGAGGAGGATGGGGGGTCCGTGCCGGGGAGGGGGATCGGGGGGTGGGTCCGTGCCGGGGAGGAGGATGGGAGGTCCGTGCCGGGGAGGAGGATGGGAGGTCCGTGCCGGGGAGGAGGATGGGGGGGGGTCCGTGCCGGGGAGGAGGATGGGGGGGGGTCCGTGCCGGGGAGGCGGATGGTAGGTCCGTGCCGGGGAGGAGGATGGGGAGGGGGGTCCGTGCCGGGGAGGGGGATGGGAGGTCCGTGCCGGGGAGGAGGATGGGGAGGGGGGTCCGTGCCGGGGAGGAGGATGGGGGGTCTGTGCCAGGGAGGTGGATGGGGGGGGGGTCCGTGCCGGGGAGGATGGGGGTTCCCTGCCGGGGAGGAGGATGGGAGGTCCGTGACGGGGAGAGGGATGGGGGGGGTTCGTGCCGGGGAGGAGGATGGGAGGTCCGTGACGGGGAGAGGGATGGGAGGGGTCCATGCCGGGGAGGAGGATGGGGGGGGGGGGGGGGTCCGTGCCGGGGAGGGGGATGGGGGGTCCGTGCCGGGGAGGAGGATGGGAGGTCCGTGCCGGGGAGGGGGATGGGGGGGGGGTCCGTGCCGGGGAGGAGGATGGGGGGTCCGTGCCCGGGAGGAGAATGGGGGGTCCGTGCCGGGGAGGAGGATGGGAGGTCCGTGCTGGGGAGGGGGATGGGGGGAGGGGTCCGTGCCGGGGAGGAGGATGGGGGGTCCGTGCCCGGGAGGAGAATGGGGGGTCCGTGCCGGGGAGGAGGATGGGGGGTCCGTGCCGGGGAGGAGGATGGGGGGTCCGTGCCGGGGAGGAGGATGGGGGGTCCATGCCGGTGAGGAGGATGGGGGGTCCGTGCCGGGGAGGGGGATGGGGGGGGGGGTCCGTGCCGGGGAGGGGGATCGGGGGGGGTCCGTGCCGGGGAGGAGGATGGGAGGTCCGTGCTGGGGATGGGGATGGGGGGGGGGGTCCGTGCCGGGGAGGAGGATGGGGGGGGGGTCCGTGCCGGGGAGGAGGATGGGGGGTCCGTGCCGTGGAGGGGGATGGGAGGTCCATGCCGGGGAGGAGGATGGGGGGAGGGGACCGTGCCGTGGAGGGGGATGGGAGGACCGTGCCGTGGAGGAGGATGGGGGGTCCGTGCCGGGATGGGGGGTGGGGTCCGTGCCGGGGAGGGGGATGGGGGGTGGGGTCCGTGCCGGGGAGGGGGATGGGGGGGGGGGGGAGTCCGTCCCGGGAAGGAGGATGTGGGGGGGGTCCGTGCCGGGTAGGGGGATGGGAGGACCGTGCCGGGGAGGAGGATGGGGGGTCCGTGCCGGGGAGGGGGATGGGGGGGTGGGTCCGTGCCGGGGAGGAGGATGGGAGGTCCGTGCCGGGGAGGAGGATGGGAGGTCCGTGCTGGGGAGTGGGATGGGGGGTGGGGTCCGTGCCGGGGAGGAGGATCAGGGGTCCGAGCCGGGGAGGAGGATGGGAGGTCCGTGCTGGGGAGTGGGATGGGGGGTGGGGTCCGTGCCGGGGAGGAGGATCAGGGGTCCGTGCCGGGGAGGAGGATGGGGGGTGGGGGGGGGGGGGGGGGTCCGTGCCGGGTAGGGGGATGAGGGGGCGGGGTTCCATGCCGGGGAGGAGGATGGGGGGTCCGTGCCGGGGAGGAGGATGGGGGGTCCGTGCCGGGGAGGGGGATGGGGGGTCCGTGCCGTGGAGGAGGATGGGGGGTCCGTGCCGGGGAGGGGGATGGGAGGTTCGTGCCGGGGAGGGGGATGGGGGGTCCGTGCCGGGGAGGAGGATGGGAGGTCCGTGCCGGGGAGGGGGATGGGGGGGGGTCCGTGCCGGGGAGGGGGATGGGGGGGGAGGGGGGTCCGTCCCGGGGAGGAGGATGGGGGGGGGTCATTGCCGGGGAGGGGGATGGGGGGGGGTCCGTGCCGGGGAGGAGGATGGGGGGTCCGTGCCGGGGAGGAGGATGGGGGGTCCGTGCCGGGGAGGACGATGGGGAGGGGGTCCGTGCCGGGGAGGAGGATGGGGAGGGGGTCCGTGCCGGGGAGGGGGATGGGGGGGGGGGGGTCCGTGCCGGGGAGGAGGATGGGAGGTCCGTGCCAGGGAGGAGGATGGGGGGTCCGTGCCGGGGAGGAGGATGGGGGGTCCGTGCCGGGGAGGGGGATGGGGGGGGGTCCGTGCCGGGGAGGCGGATGGTAGGTCCGTGCCGGGGAGGAGGATGGGGAGGGGGGTCCGTGCCGGGGAGGGGGATGGGAGGTCCGTGCCGGGGAGGAGGATGGGGAGGGGGGTCCGTGCCGGGGAGGAGGATGGGGGGTCTGTGCCAGGGAGGTGGATGGGGGGGGGGTCCGTGCCGGGGAGGATGGGGGTTCCCTGCCGGGGAGGAGGATGGGAGGTCCGTGACGGGGAGAGGGATGGGGGGGGTTCGTGCCGGGGAGGAGGATGGGAGGTCCGTGACGGGGAGAGGGATGGGAGGGGTCCATGCCGGGGAGGAGGATGGGGGGCGGGGGGGGGGTCCGTGCCGGGGAGGGGGATGGGGGGTCCGTGCCGGGGAGGAGGATGGGAGGTCCGTGCCGGGGAGGGGGATGGGGGGGGGGTCCGTGCCGGGGAGGAGGATGGGGGGTCCGTGCCCGGGAGGAGAATGGGGGGTCCGTGCCGGGGAGGAGGATGGGAGGTCCGTGCTGGGGAGGGGGATGGGGGGAGGGGTCCGTGCCGGGGAGGAGGATGGGGGGTCCGTGCCCGGGAGGAGAATGGGGGGTCCGTGCCGGGGAGGAGGATGGGGGGTCCGTGCCGGGGAGGAGGATGGGGGGTCCGTGCCGGGGAGGAGGATGGGGGGTCCGTGCCGGTGAGGAGGATGGGGGGTCCGTGCCGGGGAGGGGGATGGGGGGGGGGGTCCGTGCCGGGGAGGGGGATCGGGGGGGGTCCGTGCCGGGGAGGAGGATGGGAGGTCCGTGCTGGGGATGGGGATGGGGGGGGGGTCCGTGCCGGGGAGGAGGATGGGGGGGGGTCCGTGCCGGGGAGGAGGATGGGGGGTCCGTGCCGTGGAGGGGGATGGGAGGTCCATGCCGGGGAGGAGGATGGGGGGAGGGGACCGTGCCGTGGAGGGGGATGGGAGGACCGTGCCGTGGAGGAGGATGGGGGGTCCGTGCCGGGATGGGGGGTGGGGTCCGTGCCGGGGAGGGGGATGGGGGGTGGGGTCCGTGCCGGGGAGGGGGATGGGGGGGGGGGGGAGTCCGTCCCGGGAAGGAGGATGTGGGGGGGGTCCGTGCCGGGTAGGGGGATGGGAGGACCGTGCCGGGGAGGAGGATGGGGGGTCCGTGCCGGGGAGGGGGATGGGGGGGTGGGTCCGTGCCGGGGAGGAGGATGGGAGGTCCGTGCCGGGGAGGAGGATGGGAGGTCCGTGCTGGGGAGTGGGATGGGGGGTGGGGTCCGTGCCGGGGAGGAGGATCAGGGGTCCGAGCCGGGGAGGAGGATGGGAGGTCCGTGCTGGGGAGTGGGATGGGGGGTGGGGTCCGTGCCGGGGAGGAGGATCAGGGGTCCGTGCCGGGGAGGAGGATGGGGGGTGGGGGGGGGGGGGGGGTCCGTGCCGGGTAGGGGGATGAGGGGGCGGGGTTCCATGCCGGGGAGGAGGATGGGGGGTCCGTGCCGGGGAGGAGGATGGGGGGTCCGTGCCGGGGAGGGGGATGGGGGGTCCGTGCCGTGGAGGAGGATGGGGGGTCCGTGCCGGGGAGGGGGATGGGAGGTTCGTGCCGGGGAGGGGGATGGGGGGTCCGTGCCGGGGAGGAGGATGGGAGGTCCGTGCCGGGGAGGGGGATGGGGGGGGGTCCGTGCCGGGGAGGGGGATGGGGGGGGAGGGGGGTCCGTCCCGGGGAGGAGGATGGGGGGGGGTCATTGCCGGGGAGGGGGATGGGGGGGGGGTCCGTGCCGGGGAGGAGGATGGGGGGTCCGTGCCGGGGAGGAGGATGGGGGGTCCGTGCCGGGGAGGACGATGGGGAGGGGGTCCGTGCCGGGGAGGAGGATGGGGAGGGGGTCCGTGCCGGGGAGGGGGATGGGGGGGGGGGGTCCGTGCCGGGGAGGAGGATGGGAGGTCCGTGCCAGGGAGGAGGATGGGGGGTCCGTGCCGGGGAGGAGGATGGGGGGTCCGTGCCGGGGAGGGGGATGGGGGGGATCCGTGCCGGGGAGGGGAATGGGGGTGGGGTCCGTGCCGGGGAGGAGGATGGGGAGGGGGGTCCGTGCCGGGGAGGAGGATGGGACGTCCGTGCCGTGGAGGAGGATGGGAGGTCCATGCCGGGGAGGGGTATGGGGGGGGGTGGTCCGTGCCGGGGAGGAGGGTGGGGGGGGTCCGTGCCGGGGAGAGGGATGGGGGGGGGTCCGTGCCGGGGAGGGGGATGGGGGGTCCGTGCCGTGGAGGAGGATGGGAGGTCCATGCCGGGGAGGTGGATGGGGTGTCCGTGCCGGGGAGGAGGATGGGGCATCCGTGCCGGGGAGAAGGATGGGGGGTCCGTGCCGGGGAGGAGGATGGGAGGTCCGTGCCGGGGAGGGGGATGGCGGGGGGGGGGGGGGGTCCGTGCCGGGGAGGAGGATTGGAGGTCCGTGCCAGGGAGGGGAATGGGGGGGGGGGGGGGGGGGGTCCGTGCCGGGGAGGAGGATGGTGGGGTGTCCGTGCCGGGGAGGGGGATGGAGGGGGGCTCCGTGCCGGGGTGGAGGATGGGAGGACCGTGCCGGGGAGGAGGATGGGGGGTCCGTGCCGGGGAGGAGGATGGGGGGTCCGTGCCGGGGAGGAGGATGGGGGGGCCCCGTGCCGGATGGAGGATGGGGGGTCCATGCCGGGGAGGAGGATGGGGGGTCCGTGCCGGGGAGGAGGATGGGGGGTCCGTGCCGGGGAGGAGGATGGGGGGGTCCATGCCGGGGAGGGGGATGGGGGGGTCTTTGCCGGGAAGGGGATGGGGTGGTCCGTGCCGGGGAGGTGGATGGGGGGGTCCGTGCCGGGATGGGGGGGGGTCCGTGCTGGGGAGGAGGATGGGGGGAGGGTTCCGGGGGGGGTCCGTGCCGGGGAGGGGGATGGGGGTGGGGTCCGTGCCGGGGAGGAGGATGGGGAGGGGGGTCCGTGCCGGGGAGGAGGATGGGGAGGGGGGTCCGTGCCGGGGAGGAGGATGGGGGGTCTGTGCCAGGGAGGAGGATGGGGGTTCCCTGCCGGGGATGAGGATGGGGAGGGGGGTCCGTGCCGGGGAGGGGGATGGGGGGTCTGTGCCAGGGAGGAGGATGGGGGTTCCCTGCCGGGGAGAAGGATGGGAGGTCCGTGACGGGGAGAGGGATGGGGGGGGGGGTTCGTGCCGGGGAGGAGGATGGGAGGTCCGTGACGGGGAGAGGGATGGGAGGGGTCCATGCCGGGGAGGAGGATGGGGGGGGGGTCCGTGCCGGGGAGGGGGATGGGGGGTCCGTGCCGTGGAGGAGGATGGGGGGTCCGTGCCGGGGAGGAGGATGGGAGGTCCGTGCTGGGGAGGGGGATGGGGGGAGGGGTCCGTGCCGGGGAGGGGGATGGGGGGTCCGTGCCCGGGAGGAGGATGGGGGGTCCGTGCCGGGGAGGAGGATGGGGGGTCCGTGCCGTGGAGGAGGATGGGAGGTTCGTGCCGGGGAGGAGGATGGGGGGTCCGTGCCGGGGAGGAGGATGGGGGGTCCGTGCCGGGGAGGGGGATGGGGTGGGGGGGTCCGTGCCGGGGAGGAGGATGGGAGGTCCGTGCCAGGGAGCAGGATGGGGGGTCCGTGCCGGGGAGGAGGATGGGGGGTCTGTGCCGGGGAGGAGGATGGGGGGTCCGTGCCGGGGAGGAGGATGGGGGGTCCGTGCCGGGGAGGAGGATGGGGGGTCCGTGCCGGGGAGGAGGATGGGGGGTCCGTACCGGGGAGGGGGATGGGGGGTCCGTGCCGGTGAGGAGGATGGGGGGTCCGTGCCGGTGAGGAGGATGGGGGGTCCGTGCCGGGGAGGAGGATGGGAGGTCCGTGCCGGGGAGGAGGATGGGAGGTCCGCGCCGGGGAGGGGGATGGGGGGGGGGGTCCGTGCCGGGGAGGAGGTTGGGAGGTCCTTGCCGGGGAGGGGGATGGGGGTCTGTTCCGGGGAGGATGATGGGAGGTCCGTGCCGGGGAGAGGATTGGGGGGGGGGTCCGTGCCGGGGAGGAGGATGGGGGGCGGTCCGTGCCGGGGAGAGGGATGGGGGGGGGTCCGCGCCGGGGAGGGGGATGGGGGGGGGTCCGTGCCGGGGAGGAGGATGGGAGGTCCGTGCTGGGGATGGGGATGGGGGGGGGGGGTCCGTGCGGGGAGGAGGAAGGGGGGGTCCGTGCCGGTGAGGAGGATTGGAGGTCCGCGCCGGGGAGGGGGATGGGGGGGGGGTACGTGCCGGGGAGGAGGATGGGGGGTCCGTGCCGGGGAGGAGGATGGGGGGTCCGTGCCGGGGAGGAGGATGGGGGGTCCGTGCCGGGGAGGAGGATGGGGGGTCCGTGCGGGGAGGAGGATGGGGGTCCGTACCGGGGAGGGGGATAGGGGGTCCGTGCCGGTGAGGAGGATGGGGGGTCCGTGCCGGTGAGGAGGATGGGGGGGTCCGTGCCGGGGAGGTGGATGGGAGGTCCGTGCCGGGGAGGAGGATGGGAGGTCCGCGCCGGGGAGGGGGATGGGGGGGGGGGTCCGTGCCGGGGAGGAGGTTGGGAGGTCCTTGCCGGGGAGGGGGATGGGGGGTCCGTGCCGGGAGGATGATGGGAGGTCCGTGCCGGGGAGAGGGATTGGGGGGGGGGGGTCCGTGCCGGGGAGGAGGATGGGGGGCGGTCCGTGCCGGGGAGAGGGATGGGGGGGGGTCCGCGCCGGGGAGGGGGATGGGGGGGGGTCCGTGCCGGGGAGGAGGATGGGAGGTCCGTGCTGGGGATGGGGATGGGGGGGGGGGGGTCCGTGCCGGGGAGGAGGAAGGGGGGTCCGTGCCGGTGAGGAGGATTGGAGGTCCAAGCCGGGGAGGGGGATGGGGGGGGGGTACGTGCCGGGGAGGAGGATGGGGGGTCCGTGCCGGGGAGGAGGATGGGAGGTCCGCGCCGGGGAGGGGGATGGGGGGGGGGTCCGTGCCGGGGAGGAGGATGGGAGGTCCGCGCCGGGGAGGGGGATGGGGGGTGGGTCCGTGCCGGGGAGGAGGTTGGGAGGTCCTTGCCGGGGAGGGGGATGGTGGGTCCGTGCCGGGGAGGAGGATGGGAGGTCCGTGCCGGGGAGGGGGATGGGGGGGGGGGGTTCCATGCCGGGGAGAGGGATGGGGGGGGGGGTCCGTGCCGGGGAGGAGGATGGGGGGGGGGGTTCCATGCCGGGGAGGAGGATGGGGGCGGTCCGTGCCGGGGAGAGGGATGGGGGGGTGGGGTCTGTGCCGGGGAGGGGGATGGGGGGGGGTCCGTGCCGGGGAGGAGGATGGGAGGTCCGTGCTGGGGATGGGGATGGGGGGGGGGGGGGGGGGTCCGTGCCGGGGAGGAGGATGGGGGGTCCGTGCCAGGGAGGAGGATGGGGAGGGGGGGGTCCGTGCCGGGGAGGAGGATGGGAGGTCCGTGCTGGGGAGGGGGATGGGGGGTGGGGTCCGTGCCGGGGAGGTGGATGGGATGTCCGTGCCGGGGAGGGGGATGGGGGGGGGGGGGGGATGGGGGGGGGGGGGTCCGTCCAGGGAAGGAGGATGTGGGGGGGGGTCCGTGCCGGGTAGGGGGATCGGGGGGGGGGGGGGTTCCGTGCCGGGGAGGAGGATGGGAGGACCGTGCCGGGGAGGAGGATGGGGGGTCCGTGCCGGGGAGGAGGATGGGAGGTCCGTGCCGGGGAGGAGGATGGGGGGTCCGAGCCGGGGAGGAGGATGGAGGTCCGTGCTGGGGAGGGGGATGGGAGCTCCGTGCCGGGGAGGAGGATGGGGGGGTCCGTGCCGGGGAGGAGGATGGGGGGGTCCGTGCCGGGGAGGAGGATGGGTGGTCCGTGCCGGGGAGGAGGATGGGGGGTCCGTGCCGGGGAGGAGGATGGGGGGTCCGTGCCGGGGAGGAGGATGGGGGGTCCGTGCCGGGGAGGAGGATGGGGGGTCCGTGCCGGTGAGGAGGATGGGTGGTCCGTGCCGGGGAGGAGGATGGGGGGTCCGTGCCGGGGAGGAGGATGGGGGTCCGTGCCGTGGAGGAGGACGGGGGGTCCGTGCCGGGGAGGAGGATGGGGAGGGGGGTCCGTGCCGGGGAGGAGGATGGGAGGTCCGTGCCGGGGAGGAGGATGGGGGGTCCGTGCCGGAGACGAGGATGGGGGGGGTGGGCTCCGTGCCAGGGAGCGGGATGGGGGGGTCCGTGCCGGGGAGGGGGATGGGAGGTCCGTGCCGGGGAGGAGGATGGGGGGTCCGTGCCGGAGACGAGGATGGGGGGGGGGGGCTCCGTGCCAGGGAGCGGGATGGGGGGGTCCGTGCCGGGGAGGGGGATGCGAGGGCAAGTGAGTTGGTCCACCTGGCCAGGTGCCAGCCTCCAACAGTCGAACCCATGCGGTCCATGCCGCCTGGCTGGGGGGAAGGAGGGGATATGGCAATGATGACATGTCGTCATTCCCACCCCCCCCACCCAGGACCCCCCCACCAGGCCGTCATGTTTTCCGATCATCCAGCGATGTTGGCCGCCGTGGCGGCAGCCGCTAATGTCTATGTTGCCCTGGATGATGATGAGGAGGAGGAGCGTGCCAGAGAGGCGGCGCAGGCTGCCGCAGAGGGGCAGGCGGCAGCCGCCCAGGCTGGAGGGACACCTGACCGACAGGACGAGGAGGGGGAGGAGGACGTCGCGGCCCCACGGCAACGGAGGCACCCGAGGGCGCCCCGTGTGTACCGGCCCCGGCAGTCATACCAGGACCTCACGGACCGGGAATGCAGGAGGAGACTCTGGATGAGGCGGGAAACCGTGGCACACATCTGCCACCTGCTGGCACACCTGTCACCGCGTGGCACTGGCGGGGGACACCCTCATCCAGTGTCCGTCAAGGTTACGGTGGCCCTGAACTTTTATGCAACGGGGTCATTCCAGGCACCGAGTGGGACCTGTCCGGCATATCGCAGACATCGGAGCATCCGGGCAGTGACAGATGCCCTATATGCCATGGCGCACCGCTACAGCCCCTTCCCAGTGGATCGGGCCAGCCAAGATGCCCGGGCCGTGGGCTTCTCTGCCGTGGCCGGGTTCCCCATGGTCCAGGGCGCGATTAATGGGATGCACGTCGCCGTGCGGCCACCTGCAGATAACAGGGCCGTGTTCACCAATAGGAAGGGGACCTATTCGATGAACATACAGGTGGTCTGCGACCACCGCATGATGATTCTGCACGTCTGCGCCCGTTACCCAGGCAGTGTACACGACTCATACGTGTTGTCGCGGTCATCCATCCCCGGCATTTACGAGGGACGCCATCCCCGGCTGAGGGGCTGGTTGCTGGGCGACAGGGGCTACCTATTGCGATCGTGGCTGATGACGCCTATACGGAGGCCACACAATGAGGCGGAGAACCCCTACAATGATGCCCATGTAGCGACAAGGGGAGTGATAGAGAGGTGCTTTGGCGTGCTGAAGATGCGTTTCAGGTGCCTGGCACTCCCTGGGGGCGCCCTCCAGTATCGGTCAGATAGGGTCGGCCCGCATCATTGTGGTGTGCTGCGTCCTGCACAACATAGCCCAGCAGAGGGGCGATGTGCCGCAGGCAGAGGAGGGCGGAGTGGAGGAGCAGCAGGAAGAGGCGCAGTCCTCCCAGATGATGGGGATGGGGGCAATGGTCAGGGCAGACGGGCTAGACACGGGCGGGTGGCTGTCCACCGTTACCGGCTGGCCCAGCGGGCACGGGACAGGCTGATAGCCGCTGCTTCACTGACTAGATGGACGTGGGAATCGGGTAGTGTGGCCACAGACCGCACACCATGGCAACAGCCGACCACCACACCCCCCACCCATCCACCCACACAGCACCCTCACCCCCCTCCCCAACCCCACCCACCCCACCCGCATGCACACCACCCCCCCCATTGCCGATCCACCTGCGGCACAACGGCCGGGCTCACCCAGTTGCGGGTGGACGCGTGTCTATTGCAGGCCATGGAGGATGATGACAACCCGCCCTGCGATGAGCTCCTGGCTCCACATCGTTGGACTATGTCTGACCCATGGCCACAGTACCACCATCCACCCGGACCATCCCTGCATGCGGCTGTGACACTGCAGCGCACGGTCCCGTCCTCTGCCCGGGGGGATGTTGATGGCGGCCCAGGGGAAGGGGGCAGACTCACCTGGGGCTGAGGTAAGACCAGCCCTCACACACACACTTGCGCTCAACGTACATGACAACCCCGCACGCTTTGGACAGAGCACAAAGGCAGCTTCTGTAGGTGTAACATTGACTTTAATAACCAAAGGAGTTCATGCACGTGCCCTAGCCCCTAAAACTCATCTGTGCCCTGCACCTGTGCCAACTTACTCAGTGTCTAATTGTTTGGTCTTACGGGCCCTTTGACTACGTCTACGTGGTTCCCCAGACGGTACAGCAGAACTGGAGGTGGACTCCTGTGATTCCTGCCCTCTGACACAGGATCCCTTTGGCGGCCGTTTCCTGGGGCGTCCTGGCCTCGATGGGCCAGGCTGCGGCCCGGGCGACTGGGATGGCGAGCTGCCAGCCTGTCCTGCCCATTGCACACCTGATGCACCTGGGACGAAAGGGGGGGAGTCCGAGGTGTCGCGGTGTTCCGGGACCTCCCCTACAGGGGGAGCCGGGACGGACCACACCACCTCCTCCTCCCTCGGGGTGCCCGACGGCCCCCAGGCCTCTACATGGGTGGGGGATGCGAACGGACTGGCCATCCGACGCCCCCCCGACATCTGGCGCTGCCAGTCCTGGAGGCACGTGCTGGTATCGACAGGGGTCTGCAGGTTTGCAGCCATGGAGCCCAGGGGATTGGCAAACCCTGTCTGTGACAGTGCGACGCCGGCTCGCACATGGCCACTGGCGCCGATGCCCTCAGCGATGGCCTGCTGGGACTGGGCCATGGCATTGAGCGCCTCTGCCATCTGGCGCTGGCACTGGCTCATGGCCTCCTGTGAGAGGGCAGCCATGTCCTGGGCCACAGACGCCGCCTGCACGGAAAGCCCCAGGCCTCGCAAACCGTTCCCCATGTCTGACACCGTCGCACCCATTGCCTCCACCGCGGACGCCACCCGTGCGGTGTCAGCCTGGGTGGCACGCATGACCGGCACCACTCACAGCTCCTGGATGCGGGTGGACTCCTCCACCTGCGACTGCAGCCGCCGCAAGCCGGCCGTCACCCTCTTCGCTCGTCTCAGGGTCGGTGGTTGCATCAGATCTATGTGTGGGTGTGGTAACTCCAGGAACCCGGGATCCATCTGGGCGGCAGATGGTCGCTTGGGCCGGGCTGCCCTCCGACCGCCCGGTCCCTCTGCTGCTCCTACCTCCACCTGCTGGACCGGGACGGCTGTGTTGTGCGCACCAGTGAGTGTACCAGACGCCTCATCACTAAAGTGCCCAACCGAGGTGAGTGTTTCTGCGATGGTGGAGGGTGTTGGTGACAGCAGTGGCGTTGTGTCATGCTCTTCGTCCCACTCTGAGTCCATGGCACTTTGGGGTGGGGGTTCGTCTCCACCCATCCACTCTGAGTCACTGTCCGGTATTTCGTCTTCCTGGGTACTGCTGTCCCGGGTAGTGCTGTCCCGGGTAAGGGTGTCCCCGGTAGGGGTGTCCCGGGTAGTGGTGTCCTGGGTAGTGGTGTCCTGGGTAGTGGTGACCTGGGTAGTGGTGTCCTGGCTCGGCTGTGACGGGGGCCTGTGGCTACCCCTCTCGTCGCTGGGTGGCACACGCCTGCGTTGTCGCACCCGCACGTGACGGGGGCGTCGTCTCCCTGTTGCTCCAGGTCTCTACGTCTCCCGTGGTCTCCAAGGGGCATCCTGCGGGCGTCGCATGCCGGAGGGTCCGGGTCTCTCCGTCTCCCGTGGTGTGCGAGGGCATCCTGCGGGCGTCGCATGCCAGAGGGTCCGGGTCTCTCCGTCTCCCGTGGTGTGCGAGGGGCATCCTGCGGGAGTCGCATGCCGGATGGTCCGGGTCTCTCCGTCTCCCGTGGTGTGCGAGGGGCATCCTGCGGGCATCGCATGCCGGAGGGTCCGGGTCTCTCCGTCTCCCGTGGCCTCCGAGGGGCATCCTGCGGGCGGTCTGCATCTGCGGGGATGGGTGCCTGGACGTTTGGTCCTGCGATACACAATGAAGCATGCATGGTTAGACACGCAGGCAGTGATCAGGTGATATGGGGGAGGGCGGATATGGGGGAGGGGGGGATATGGGGACGGGCTGTCGGTGGCTCACTTGCTAGTACGCCCCCACCTCTGCATCAGCAACCTCCCGGTCCTCAGGTCCGCCAGCCAGTTCCAGGGCCCTTTCCCCGTGTTCGGTCAGTGGCCTCTCATCAGCGGGGCCTCCTCCAGTCCTCACATGCTCCCTGGTGTTGTGTGCGCGTTTCTCCTGTGGCGGGGGGTGGTGGGGTGGCAGGGGTAAAAGGCAACAGTGTTAGGCAGGTATATGAATGCACGCCATCGGTTGCGCGTGTATTGCAGAGGTTAAGGTTAGGGCTGGATTCACTTGGGGATATGGGGGATATGGGGGAGGGGGGATATGGGGGAGGGGGGATATGGGGGAGGGGGGATATGGGGGAGGTGGGGATATGGGGATGGGGGGGATATGGGGGAGGGGGGATATGGGGGAGGGGGGATATGAAGGAGGGGGGAAATGGGGAGGGGGGATATGGGGAAGGGGGGAGATGGTGGAGGGGAGATATGGGGGAGGGGGGATATAGGGGAGGGGGGATATGGGGGAGGGGGGATATGGGGGAGGGGGGATATGGGGGAGGGGGGATATGGGGGAGGGGGATATGGGGGAGGGGGATATAGGGGAGGGGGGATATGGGGGAGGGGAGATATGGGGGAGGGGGATATGGGGGGATATGGGGGAGGGGGGATATGGGCTAGGGGGGATATGGGCGAGGGGGGATTATGGGGGAGGGGGGATTATGGGGGAGGGGGGATATGGGGGATATGGATATCGGGCGGGGGGGGGGGGGGAGGCTCACCCTGCCTGCTCTGACGAGGCCGTTCACCTTCTTGTGGCACTGGGTGCCTGTCCGTGGTGTCAGGGCCGCAGCGGTGACGGCCTCTGCCACTTCCCTCCACAGACGCCGGCTGTGGCGTGGGGCAACTCTGCGGCCGTGCCCGGGATACAGGGCGTCCCTCCTCTGCTCCACCGCGTCCAGGAGCGCCTCCACGTCGCGTGACTCTAACCTCGGGGCTGCGCGGCGGCCAGCCATCCAGTCGGGTGTTCCGGTCAGGTGGGGGGGAGCAGTGCGGCCTTATGAGCCGTAACGCTCATTCGGGCCGGAGACTTTGCAACGATTTTTCCGGCGTGACGCAAGTCAGATTTGCGCCGTTTTTTGCGCCGATCGGCGGACTTTGCGCCGATAACGGAGAATTCTTTGTTCTCAGGATATAAGCTGAATGTCGGGAAGAGAGGTGTTCGCAGTGAATTCAGTGGGTCAGGGAGACAATCTTGGGGGTGTTGCCATTCAGGGTAGCCAGGGGCAGGTTTAGGTATTTGGGGGTTCAGGTGACGGGAGAATGGGTGACGATGCACAACTGGAACCTGACAACATTGATGGAGGAGGTTTTGGGGGATTTTAGGAGGTGGGGTACTCTGCCCCTGACACTGGCGGGGAGGGTCCAGCTGGTTAAGATGAACGTGCTGCCGAGGTTCCTGTTTGTATACTGGAAGCTCCCGACTTTTATTGGAGACAGTGATAGAACAAGAACAAAGAACAAAGAAATGTACAGCACAGGAACAGGCCCTTCGGCCCTCCAAGCCCGTACTGACCATGCTGCCTGACTAAACTACAATCTTCTACACTTCCTGGGTCCGTATCCCTCTATTCCCATCCTATTCATGTATTTGTCAAGATGCCCCTTAAATGTCACTATCGTCCCTGCTTCCACCACCTCCTCTGGTAGCGAGTTCCAGGCACCCACTACCCTCTGCGTAAAAAACTTGCCTCGTACATCTACTCTAAACCTTGCCCCTCTCACCTTAAACCTATGCCCCCTAGTAATTGACCCCTCTACCCTGGGGAAAAGCCTCTGACTATCCACTCTGTCTATGCCCCTCATAATTTTGTAGACCTCTATCAGGTCGCCCCTCAACCTCCTTCGTTCCAGTGAGAACAAACCGAGTTTATTCAACCGCTCCTCATAGCTAATGCCCTCCATACCAGGCAACATTCTGGTAAATCTCTTCTGCACCCTCTCTAAAGCCTCCACATCCTTCTGGTAGTGTGGCGACCAGAATTGAACACTATACTCCAAGTGTGGCCTAACTAAGGTTCTATACAGCTGCAACATGACTTGCCAATTCTTATACTCAATGCCCCGGCCAATGAAGGCAAGCATGCCGTTTGCCTTCTTGACTACCTTCTCCACCTGTGTTGCCCCTTTCAGTGACCTGTGGACCTGTACTCCCAGATCTCTTTGACTTTCAATACTCTTGAGGGTTCTACCATTCACTGTATATTCCCTACCCGCATTCGACCTTCCAAAATGCATTACCTCACATTTGTCCGGATTAAACTCCATCTGCCATCTCTCCGCCCAAGTCTCCAAACAATCTAAATCCTGCTGTATCCTCAGACAGTCCTCATCGCTATCCGCAATTCCACCAACCTTTGTGTCGTCTGCAAACGTACTAATTAGACCAGTTACATTTTCCTCCAAATCATTTATATATACTACAAAGAGCAAAGGTCCCAGCACTGATCCCTGTGGAACACCACTGGTCACAGCCCTCCAATTATAAAAACATCCTTCTATTGCTACTCTGCCTTCTATGACCTAGCCAGTTCTGTATCCACCTTGCCAGCTCACCCCTGATCCCGTGTGACTTCACCTTTTGTACCAGTCTACCATGAGGGACCTTGTCAAAGGCCTTACTAAAGTCCATATAGACAACATCCACTGTCCTACCTGCATCAATCATCTTAGTGACTTCCTCGAAAAACTCTATCAAGTTAGTGAGACACGACCTCCCCTTCACAAAACCATGCTGCCTCTCGCTAATATGTCCATTTGCTTCCAAATGGGGGTAGATCCTGTCTCGAAGAATTCTCTCCAGTAATTTCCCTACCACTGACGTAAGGCTCACCGGCCTGTAGTTGCCTGGATTATCCTTGCTACCCTTCTTAAACAGAGGAACAACATTGGCTATTCTCCAGTCCTCCGGGACACCACCTGAAGACAGTGAGGATCCAAAGATTTCTGTCAAGGCCTCAGCAATTTCCTCTCCAGCCTCCTTCAGTATTCTGAGGTAGATCCCATCAGGCCCTGGGGACTTATCTACCTTAATATTTTTTAAGACACCCAACACCTCGTCTTTTTGGATCTCAATGTGACCCAGGCTATCTACACACCCTTCTCCAGACTCAACATCTACCAATTTCTTCTCTTTGGTGAATACTGATGCAAAGTATTCATTTAGTACCTCGCCCATTTCCTCTGGCTCCACACATAGATTCCATTGCCTATCCTTCAGTGGGCCAACCCTTTCCCTGGCTACCCTCTTGCTTTTTATGTACGTGTAAAAAGCCTTGGGATTTTCCTTAACCCTATTTGCCAATGACTTTTCGTGACCCCTTCTAGCCCTCCTGACTCCTTGCTTAAGTTCCTTCCTACTTTCCTTACATTCCACGCAGGCTTCGTCTGTTCCCAGCCTTTTAGCCCTGACAAATGCCTCCTTTTTCTTTTTGACGAGGCCTACAATATCTCTCGTTATCCAAGGTTCCCGAAAATTGCCGTATTTATCCTTCTTCCTCACAGGAACATGCCGGTCCTGAATTCCTTTCAACTGATACTTGAAAGCCTCCCACATGTCAGATGTTGATTTGCCCTCAAACACCCGCCCCCAACCTATGTTCTTCAGTTCCCGCCTAATATTGTTATAATTAGCCTTCCCCCAATTTAGCACATTCATCCTAGGACCACTCTTATCCTTGTCCACCAGTACTTTAAAACTTACTGAATTGTGTTCACTGTTCCTGAAATGCTCCCCTATTGAAACATCTACCACCTGGCCGGGCTCAGAGTTTGTATGGGCGGGGAAGGTACCTCGAGTGAAGAGGGCCCTGATGCAGAGGCAGAGGCAGAAAGGGGGCTGGTGCTCCTGAACCTGTGCATTACTACCTCCTCAGGTCGGCTTCCCCAGGTCAGCTGAGGAAGGAGCAGCGCTCCGAAAGCTAGTGATTCCAAACAAACCTGTTGGACTTTAACCTGGTGTTGTAAGACTTCTTACTGCGCTCACCCCAGTCCAACGCCGGCATCTCCACATCATTACTAGTGGAGGAGGTGAGATGGTGGTGGGAATGGGAAGGAGGAGGGGTTAGATGATTTATGTAAACAGTCCAACTAGGGAAGGGGCGGTACTGGACCTGGTATTGGGGAATGAGCCCGGCCAGGTGGTAGATGTTTCAGTAGGGGAGCATTTCGGTAACAGTGACCACAATTCAGTAAGTTTTAAAGTACTGGTGGACAAGGATAAGAGTGGTCCGAGGATGAATGTGCTAAATTGGGGGAAGGCTAATTATGACAATATTAGGCGGGAACTGAAGAACATAGATTGGGGGCGGATGTTTGAGGGCAAATCAACATCTGACATGTGGGAGGCTTTCAAGTGTCAGTTGAAGGGAATACAGGACAGGCATGTTCCTGTGAGGAAGAAAGATAAATACGGCAATTTTCGGGAACCTTGGATGACGAGTGATATTGTAGGCCTCGTCAAAAAGAAAAAGGAGGCATTTGTCAGGGCTAAAAGGCTGGGAACAGACGAAGCCTGTGTGGCATATAAGGAAAGTAGGAAGGAACTTAAGCAAGGAGTCAGGAGGGCTAGAAGGGGTCATGAAAAGTCATTGGCAAATAGGGTTAAGGAAAATCCCAAGGCTTTTTACACGTACATAAAAAGCAAGAGGGTAGCCAGGGAAAGGGTTGGCCCACTGAAGGATAGGCAAGGGAATCTATGTGTGGAGCCAGAGGAAATGGGCGAGGTACTAAATGAATACTTTGCATCAGTATTCACCAAAGAGAAGGAATTGGTAGATGTTGAGTCTGGAGAAGGGTGTGTAGATAGCCTGGGTCACATTGTGATCCAAAAAGACGAGGTGTTGGGTGTCTTAAAAAATATTAAGGTAGATAAGTCCCCAGGGCCTGATGGGATCTACCCCAGAATACTGAAGGAGGCTGGAGAGGAAATTGCTGAGGCCTTGACAGAAATCTTTGGATCCTCGCTGTCTTCAGGGGATGTCCCGGAGGACTGGAGAATAGCCAATGTTGTTCCTCTGTTTAAGAAGGGTAGCAAGGATAATCCCGGGAACTACAGGCCGGTGAGCCTTACTTCAGTGGTAGGGAAATTACTGGAGAGAATTCTTCGAGACAGGATCTACTCCCATTTGGAAGCAAATGGACGTATTAGTGAGAGGCAGCACGGTTTTGTGAAGGGGAGGTCGTGTCTCACTAACTTGATAGAGTTTTTCGAGGAGGTCACTAAGATGATTGATGCAGGTAGGGCAGTGGATGTTGTCTACATGGACTTCAGTAAGGCCTTTGACAAGGTCCCTCATGGTAGACTAGTACAAAAGGTGAAGTCACACGGGATCAGGGGTGAGCTGGCAAGGTGGATTCAGAACTGGCTAGGCCATAGAAGGCAGAGGGTAGCAATGGAGGGATGCTTTTCTAATTGGAGGGCTGTGACCAGTGGTGTTCCACAGGGATCAGTGCTGGGACCTTTGCTGTTTGTAGTATATATAAATGATTTGGAGGAAAATGTAACTGGTCTGATTAGTAAGTTTGCAGACGACACAAAGGTTGGTGGAATTGCGGATAGCGATGAGGACTGTCTGAGGATACAGCAGGATTTAGATTGTCTGGAGACTTGGGCGGAGAGATGGCAGATGGAGTTTAATCCGGACAAATGTGAGGTAATGCATTTTGGAAGGGCTAATGCAGGTAGGGAATATACAGTGAATGGTAGAACCCTCAAGAGTATTGAAAGTCAAAGAGATCTAGGAGTACAGGTCCACAGGTCATTGAAAGGGGCAACACAGGTGGAGAAGGTAGTCAAGAAGGCATACGGCATGCTTGCCTTCATTGGACGGGGCATTGAGTATAAGAATTGGCAAGTCATGTTGCAGCTGTATAGAACCTTAGTTAGGCCACACTTGGAGTATAGTGTTCAATTCTGGTCGCCACACTACCAGAAGGATGTGGAGGCTTTAGAGAGGGTGCAGAAGAGATTTACCAGAATGTTGCCTGGTATGGAGGGCATAAGCTATGAGGAGCGATTGAATAAACTCGGTTTGTTCTCTCTGGAACGAAGGAGGTTGAGGGGCGACCTGATAGAGGTCTACAAAATTATGAGGGGCATAGACAGAGTGGATAGTCAGAGGCTTTTCCCCAGGGTAGAGGGGTCAATTACTAGGGGGCATAGGTTTAAGGTGAGAGGGGCAAGGTTTAGAGTAGATGTACGAGGCAAGTTTTTTACGCAGAGGGTAGTGGGTGCCTGGAACTCGCTACCGGAGGAGGTAGTGGAAGCAGGGACGATAGGGACATTTAAGGGGCATCTTGACAAATATATGAATAGGATGGGAATAGAAGGATACGGACCCAGGAAGTGTAGAAGATTGTAGTTTAGTCGGGCAGTATGGTCGGCGCGGGCTTGGAGGGCCGAAGGGCCTGTTCCTGTGCTGTACATTTCTTTGTTCTTTGTTCTTTGTAGAGTGAGGGCGAGTAATCTAAATCTGGAGGGAAGGTTTGTGGGTCTGGAAGAGCTGCAGGAGAGGAAGGAGCTCCCGAAGGGAAGCAAATTCAGGAATGTGCAAGTGAGGGACTTTGCGCGGAAGGAATGGAGAGGGTTTCCCAAGCTGCCGGAGTAGATGCTGCTGGGGCGGTAGCTGCTCCCGGATGTGGAGGGTAGGATTGGGTGAGTGGGGGAGCAGGGGGGAGTGCAGGTGGTGAGGATTAAGGAGAAATGGGAGGAGGAGCTGGGGGGGGGGATAGGATGGGGAGTGTGGAGTGAGGCGATGCGCAGGGAGAATTACACCTTGTGTACGAGGATAGTTTGATTCAGTTTAAGGCGGTGCACAGGGTGCACATGACTCGGGCGAGGATGAGTGGGTTCTTCTGGGAGTGGCGGATGAGTGTGAGAGGGCCAGTGACTGCCATGGACTGGGGGGGGGGGAAAGGTGGAGAGATTCTGGGAGGGGGTGCTTGGGGCACTATCGAAGATTGTGAGGGAGAGCCCGGACCGGACCCTTTGATGGGAATCTTTGGGGTATCGGAAAAGCCGGAGCTGATGTAGGGGAAGGGGGCCAATGTTGTGGCCTTCGCCTCCGTGATTGCCCGGTGAAGGATAATGCTGGATTGGCAATCGGCAACACCGCCGGGTGTGGCGGCCTCGCTGGGTCGGCAGATTCAATAATAATTATCTGACAGGAATTGGATAAATGGGGCGGCTCGGTGGCGGAGTGGTTAGCACTGCTGCCTCATGGCGCCGAGGACCCAGGAGGTACGGTGGCGGAGTGGTTAGCACTGCTGCCTCATGGCGCCGAGGACCCAGGAGGTACGGTGGCGGAGTGGTTAGCACTGCTGCCTCACGGTGCCGAGGACCCAGGTGGTACGGTGGCGGAGTGGTTAGCACTGCTGCTTTACGGCGCTGAGGACCCGGGTTCGATCCCGGCCCCGGGTCACTGTCCGTGTGGAGTTTGCACATTCTCCCCATGTCTGCATGGGTCTCACCCCCACAACCCAAAGATGTGCAGGGTAGGTGGATTGGCTGCGCTAAATTGCCCCTTAATTGGAAAAAAATAATTGGGTACACTAAATTTATTTTGAAAAAAGGAATTGGATCAATGTTTGTAAAGGACAGATTAGTGAGACTCTGGGAAAGAGCAGCAGGGATTGCATCGAAGGCACAGGCACGATGAACCGACTCGGTGAGATGATCAATCTCCAGCTGTACTTATGGCGCTTTATCAATTTATTTTCCACAGGGAGGACTGGGAATGGGTGCAAAAGCTGTCGGACCACGAGTTAGTCAGTGCTGAAAGAGAGCTGGCTGATCTTCACATTCCACTTTTCTACGAGCTACAAGCAGCTGTAAAGACTTTGCTCAAATATATCAACCTCCCGATACAGCAGGTACTGTGATCACTGGAATGAAATTCCCAATTTCCCAGCAACTCCACTAGGCACATCAGTCAAATAATCCCCTCACTGTAACACTGATATACCCCACACCCCTCACTGTAACACTGATATACCCCACACCCCTCACTGTAACACTGATATATCCCATACCCCTCACTGTAACTCTCTGATATATCCCACACCCCTCACTGTAACACTGATATACCCCACACCCCTCACTGTAACACTCTGATATACACCCCACACCTCACTGTAACACTCTGATATACCCCACACCCCTCACTGTAACACTGATATACCCCACACCCCTCACTGTAACACTGATATATCCCATACCCCTCACTGTAACTCTCTGATATATCCCACACCCCTCACTGTAACACTGATATACCCCACACCCCTCACTGTAACACTGATATACCCCACACCCCTCACTGTAACACTGATATATCCCATACCCCTCACTGTAACTCTCTGATATACCCACACCCCTCACTGTAACACACTGATATATCCCACAACCCTCACTGTAACACTCTGATATACCCCACACCCCTCACTGTTACACTCTGATATATCCCACACCCCTCACTGTAACACTCTGATATACCCCACACCCCTCACTGTAACACTGATATACCCCACACCCCTCACTGTTACACTCTGATATATCCCACACCCCTCACTGTAACACTGATATACCCCACACCCCTCACTGTAACACTCTGATATACCCCACACCCCTCACTGTAACACTGATATACCCCACACCCCTCACTGTAACACTCTGATATACCCCACACCCCTCACTGTAACACTGATATACCCCACACCCCTCACTGTAACACTCTGATATACCCCACACCCCTCACTGTAACACTGATATACCCCATACCCCTCACTGTAACTCTCTGATATACCCACACCCCTCACTGTTACACTCTGATATATCCCACACCCCTCACTGTAACACTGATATACCCCACACCCCTCACTGTAACACTCTGATATACCCCACACCCCTCACTGTAACACTGATATACCCCACACCCCTCACTGTAACACTGATATACCCCATACCCCTCACTGTAACACTGATCTATCCCACACCACTCACAGTAACACTCTGATATACCCCACACCCCTCACAGTAACACTCTGATATACCCCACACCCCTCACTGTAACACTCTGATATACCCACACCCCTCACTGTAACACTGATATACCCCACACCCCTCACAGTAACACTCTGATATACCCCACACCCCTCACTGTAACACTCTGATATACCCCACACCCCTCACTGTAACACTGATATACCCACACCCCTCACTGTAACACTGATATATCCCACACCCCTCACTGTAACACTCTGATATACCCACACCCCTCACTGTAACACTCTGATATACCCACACCCCTCACTGTAACACTGATATACCCCACACCCCTCACTGTAACACTGATATACCCCACACCCCTCACTGTAACACTCTGATATACCCACACCCCTCACTGTAACACTGATATATCCCACACCCCTCACTGTAACACTGATATACCCCACACCCCTCACTGTAACACTCTGATATACTCCACACCCCTCACTGTAACACTGATATACCCCACACCCCTCACTGTAACACTGATATACCCCACACCCCTCACTGTAACACTCTGATATACCCCACACCCCTCACTGTAACACTCTGATATACCCCACACCCCTCACTGTAACACTCTGATATACCCCACACCCCTCACTGTAACACTGATATATCCCACACCCCTCACTGTAACACTGATATACCCCACACCCCTCACTGTAACACTCTGATATACCCCACACCCCTCACTGTAACACGCTGATATACCCCACACCCCTCACTGTAACACTCTGATATACCCCACATCCCTCACTGTAACACTCTGATATACCCCACACCCCTCACTGTAACACTCTGATATACCCCACACCCCTTACTGTAACACTCTGATATACCCCACACCCCTCACTCTAACACTGATATACCCCACACCCCTCACTGTAACACTGATATACCCCACACCCCTCACTGTAACACTGATATACCCCACAGCCCTCACCGTAACACTGATATATCCCACACCCCTCACTGTAACACTCTGATATACCCCACACCCCTCACTGTAACACTCTGATATACCCCACACCCCTCACTGTAACACTGATATACCCCACAGCCCTCACCGTAACACTGATATACCCCACACCCCTCACGGTAACACTCTGATATACCCCACACCCCTCACTGTAACACTCTGATATACCCCACAGCCCTCACCGTAACACTGATATACCCCACACCCCTCACTGTAACACTCTGATATACCCCACACCCCTCACTGTAACACTCTGATATACCCCACACCCCTCACTGTAACACTGATATACCCCACACCCCTCACTGTAACACTGACATACCCCGCACCCCTCACTGTAACACTCTGATATACCCCACACCCCTCACTGTAACACTGATATACCCCATACCCCTCACTGTAACACTGATATACCCCACACCCCTCACTGTAACACTGATATACCCCACACCCCTCACTGTAACACTCTGATACACCCTACACCCCTCACTGTAACACTCTGATATACCCCGCACCCCTCACTGTAACACTCTGATATACCCCACACCCCTCACTGTAACACTGATATACCCCACACCCCTCACTGTGACACTGATACACCCCACACCCCTCATTGTAACACTGATATACCCCACACCCCTCACTGTAACACTCTGATATACCCCACACCCCTCACTGTAACACTGATATATCCCATACCCCTCACTGTAACACTGATATACCCCACACCCCTCACTGTAACACTCTGATATATCCCACACCCCTCACTGTAACACTGATATACCCCACACCCCTCACTGTAACACTGATATACCCCACACACCTCACTGTAACACTCTGATATATCCCACACCCCTCACTGTAACACTCTGATATACCCCACACCCCTCACTGTAACACTGATATACCCCACACCCCTCACTGT
This sequence comes from Scyliorhinus torazame, assembly GCF_047496885.1. NCBI lineage: Eukaryota > Metazoa > Chordata > Chondrichthyes > Carcharhiniformes > Scyliorhinidae > Scyliorhinus > Scyliorhinus torazame. The sequence continues at coordinate 168,553,668 of NC_092724.1, forward strand.
AACACTGATATACCCCACACCACTCACTGTAACACTGATATACCCCACACCCCTCACTGTAACACTGATATACCCCACACCCCTCACTGTAACACTGATATACCCCACACCCCTCCCTGTGCCACTCTGATATACCCCACGCCCCTCACTTTAACACTGATATACCCCACACCACTCACTGTAACACTCTGATATACCCCACACCCCTCACTGTAACACTCTGATATACCCCACACCCCTCACTGTAACACTGATATACCCCACATCCCTCACTGTAACACTGATATACTCCACACCCCTCACTGTAACACTGATATACCCCACACCCCTCACTGTAACACTGATATACCCCACACCCCTCACTGTAACACTGATATACCCCACACCCCTCACTGTAACACTGATATACCCCACACCCCTCACTGTAACACTCTGATATACACCCCACACCTCACTGTAACACTCTGATATACCCCACACCCCTCACTGTAACACTCTGATATACACCCCACACCTCACTGTAACACTCTGATATACCCCACACCCCTCACTGTAACACTCTGATATACCCACACCCCTCACTGTAACACTGATATACCCCACACCCCTCACTGTAACACTGATATACCCCACACCCCGCACTGTAACACTGATATACCCCACACCCCTCACTGTAACACTGATATACCCCACACCCCTCACTGTAACACTGATATATCCCATACCCCTCACTGTAACTCTCTGATATACCCCACACCCCACACTGTTACACTCTGATATATCCCACACCCCTCACTGTAACACTGATATACCCCACACCCCTCACTGTAACACTGATATACCCCACACCCCTCACTGTAACACTCTGATATACCCCACACCCCTCACTGTAACACTGATATACCCCACACCCCTCACTGTAACACTGATATATCCCATACCCCTCACTGTAACTCTCTGATATACCCACACCCCTCACTGTAACACACTGATATATCCCACAACCCTCACTGTAACACTCTGATATACCCCACACCCCTCACTGTTACACTCTGATATATCCCACACCCCTCACTGTAACACTCTGATATACCCCACACCCCTCACTGTAACACTGATATACCCCACACCCCTCACTGTTACACTCTGATATATCCCACACCCCTCACTGTAACACTGATATACCCCACACCCCTCACTGTAACACTCTGATATACCCCACACCCCTCACTGTAACACTGATATACCCCACACCCCTCACTGTAACACTCTGATATACCCCACACCCCTCACTGTAACACTGATATACCCCACACCCCTCACTGTAACACTCTGATATACCCCACACCCCTCACTGTAACACTGATATACCCCATACCCCTCACTGTAACTCTCTGATATACCCACACCCCTCACTGTAACACTCTGATATACCCCACACCCCTCACTGTAACACTGATATACCCCACACCCCTCACTGTAACACTCTGATATACCCCACACCCCTCACTGTAACACTGATATACCCCACACCCCTCACTGTAACACTCTGATATACCCCACACCCCTCACTGTAACACTGATATACCCCATACCCCTCACTGTAACTCTCTGATATACCCACACCCCTCACTGTTACACTCTGATATATCCCACACCCCTCACTGTAACACTGATATACCCCACACCCCTCACTGTAACACTCTGATATACCCCACACCCCTCACTGTAACACTGATATACCCCACACCCCTCACTGTAACACTGATATACCCCATACCCCTCACTGTAACACTGATATATCCCACACCACTCACAGTAACACTCTGATATACCCCACACCCCTCACAGTAACACTCTGATATACCCCACACCCCTCACTGTAACACTCTGATATACCCACACCCCTCACTGTAACACTGATACACCCCACACCCCTCACAGTAACACTCTGATATACCCCACACCCCTCACTGTAACACTCTGATATACCCCACACCCCTCACTGTAACACTGATATACCCACACCCCTCACTGTAACACTGATATATCCCACACCCCTCACTGTAACACTCTGATATACCCACACCCCTCACTGTAACACTTTGATATACCCACACCCCTCACTGTAACACTGATATACCCCACACCCCTCACTGTAACACTGATATACCCCACACCCCTCACTGTAACACTCTGATATACCCACACCCCTCACTGTAACACTGATATATCCCACACCCCTCACTGTAACACTGATATACCCCACACCCCTCACTGTAACACTCTGATATACTCCACACCCCTCACTGTAACACTGATATACCCCACACCCCTCACTGTAACACTGATATACCCCACACCCCTCACTGTAACACTCTGATATACCCCACACCCCTCACTGTAACACTCTGATATACCCCACACCCCTCACTGTAACACTCTGATATACCCCACACCCCTCACTGTAACACTGATATATCCCACACCCCTCACTGTAACACTGATATACCCCACACCCCTCACTGTAACACTCTGATATACCCCACACCCCTCACTGTAACACGCTGATAGACCCCACACCCCTCACTGTAACACTCTGATATACCCCACATCCCTCACTGTAACACTCTGATATACCCCACACCCCTCACTGTAACACTCTGATATACCCCACACCCCTTACTGTAACACTCTGATATACCCCACACCCCTCACTCTAACACTGATATACCCCACACCCCTCACTGTAACACTGATATACCCCACACCCCTCACTGTAACACTGATATACCCCACAGCCCTCACCGTAACACTGATATATCCCACACCCCTCACTGTAACACTCTGATATACCCCACACCCCTCACTGTAACACTCTGATATACCCCACACCCCTCACTGTAACACTGATATACCCCACAGCCCTCACCGTAACACTGATATACCCCACACCCCTCACGGTAACACTCTGATATACCCCACACCCCTCACTGTAACACTCTGATATACCCCACAGCCCTCACCGTAACACTGATATACCCCACACCCCTCACTGTAACACTCTGATATACCCCACACCCCTCACTGTAACACTCTGATATACCCCACACCCCTCACTGTAACACTGATATACCCCACACCCCTCACTGTAACACTGATATACCCCGCACCCCTCACTGTAACACTCTGATATACCCCACACCCCTCACTGTAACACTGATATACCCCATACCCCTCACTGTAACACTGATATACCCCACACCCCTCACTGTAACACTGATATACCCCACACCCCTCACTGTAACACTCTGATACACCCTACACCCCTCACTGTAACACTCTGATATACCCCGCACCCCTCACTGTAACACTCTGATATACCCCACACCCCTCACTGTAACACTGATATACCCCACACCCCTCACTGTGACACTGATATACCCCACACCCCTCATTGTAACACTGATATACCCCACACCCCTCACTGTAACACTCTGATATACCCCACACCCCTCACTGTAACACTGATATATCCCATACCCCTCACTGTAACACTGATATACCCCACACCCCTCACTGTAACACTCTGATATATCCCACACCCCTCACTGTAACACTGATATACCCCACACCCCTCACTGTAACACTGATATACCCCACACACCTCACTGTAACACTCTGATATATCCCACACCCCTCACTGTAACACTCTGATATACCCCACACCCCTCACTGTAACACTGATATACCCCACACCGCTCACTGTAACACTGATATACCCCACACCACTCACTGTAACACTGATATACCCCACACCCCTCACTGTAACACTGATATACCCCACACCCCTCACTGTAACACTGATATACCCCACACCCCTCCCTGTGCCACTCTGATATACCCCACGCCCCTCACTTTAACACTGATATACCCCACACCACTCACTGTAACACTCTGATATACCCCACACCCCTCACTGTAACACTCTGATATACCCCACACCCCTCACTGTAACACTGATATACCCCACATCCCTCACTGTAACACTGATATACTCCACACCCCTCACTGTAACACTGATATACCCCACACCCCTCACTGTGACACTGATATACCCCACACCCCTCACTGTAACACTGATATACCCCACACCCCTCACTGTAACACTGATATATCCCACACCCCTCACTTTAACACTCTGATATACCCCACACCCCTCACTGTAACACTGATATACCCCACACCCCTCACTGTAACACTGATATACCCCACACCCCTCACTGTAACACTGATATATCCCACACCCCTCACTGTAACACTGATATACCCCACACCCCTCACTGTAACACTGATATATCCCACACCCCTCACTGTAACACTGATATACCCCTCACTGTAACACTGATATAACCCACACCCCTCACTGTAACACTGATATATCCCACACCCCTCACTGTAACAGATATACCCCACACCCCTCACTGTAACACTGATATACCCCTCACTGTAACACTGATATACCCCACACCCCTCACTGTAACACTGATATACCCCTCACTGTAACACTCTGATATACCCCACACCCCTCACTGTAACACTGATATACCCCACACCCCTCACTGTAACACTGATATATCCCACACCCCTCACTGTAACACTGATATACCCCTCACCCCTCACTGTAACACTGATATACCCCTCACCCCTCACTGTAACACTGATATACCCCACACCCCTCACTGTAACACTCTGATATACACCACACCCATCACTGTAACACTCTGATATACCCCACACCCCTCACTGTAACACTGATATACCCCACACCCCTCACTGTAACACTCTGATATACCCCACACCCCTCACTGTAACACTCTGATATACCCCACACCCCTCACTGTAACACTGATATATCCCACACCCCTCACTGTAACACTGATATACCCCACACCCCTCACTGTAACACTGATATACCCCACACCCCTCACTGTAACACTCTGATATACCCACACCCCTCACTGTAACACTGATATACCCCACACCCCTCACTGTAACACTGATATACCCCACACCCCTCACTGTAACACTGATATACCCCACACCCCTCACTGTAACACTCTGATATACCCACACCCCTCACTGTAACACTCGGATATACCCACACCCCTCACTGTAACACTGATATACCCCCCGCCCCTCACTGTAACACTGATATACCCCACACCCCTCACTGTAACACTGATATACCCCACACCCCTCACTGTAACACTGATATACCCCACACCCCTCACTGTAACACTCTGATATACCCCACACCCCTCACTGTAACACTGATATACCCCACACCCCTCACTGTAACACTCTGATATACCCGACACCCCTCACTGTAACACTGATATACCCCACACCCCTCACTGTAACACTGATATACCCCACACCCCTCACTGTAACACTGATATACCCCCACACCCCTCACTGTAACACTGATATACCCCACACCCCTCACTGTAACACTGATATACCCCACACCCCTCACTGTAACACTGATATACCCCACACCCCTCACTGTAACACTGATATACCCCACACCCCTCACTGTAACACTGATATACCCCACACCCCTCACTGTAACACTGATATACCCCACACCCCTCACTGTAACACTCTGTTATACCCCACACCCCTCACTGTAACACTCTGATATACCCCACACCCCTCACTGTAACACTCTGATATACCCCACACCCCTCACTGTAACACTGATATACCCCACACCCCTCACTGTAACACTCTGATATACCCCACACCCCTCACTGTAACACTGATATACCCCACACCCCTCACTGTAACACTGATATACCCCACAACCCTCACTGTAACACTGATATACCCCACACCCCTCACTGTAACACTGATATACCCCATCCCCTCACTGTAACACTGATATACCCCACACCCCTCACTGTAACACTGATATACCCCACACCCCTCACTGTAACACTCTGATATACCCCACACCCCTCACTGTAACACTCTGTTATACCCCACACCCCTCACTGTAACACTCTGATATACCCCACACCCCTCACTGTAACACTGATATACCCCACACCCCTCACTGTAACACTCTGATATACCCCACACCCCTCACTGTAACACTGATATACCCCACACCCCTCACTGTAACACTGATATACCCCACACCCCTCACTGTAACACTCTGATATACCCCACACCCCTCACTGTAACACTGATATATCCCACACCCCTCACTGTAACACTGATATACCCCACACCCCTCACTGTAACACTGATATACCCCACACCCCTCACTGTAACACTCTGATATACCCACACCCCTCACTGTAACACTGATATACCCCACACCCCTCACTGTAACACTGATATACCCCACACCCATCACTGTAACACTGATATACCCCACACCCCTCACTGTAACACTCTGATATACCCACACCCCTCACTGTAACACTCGGATATACCCACACCCCTCACTGTAACACTGATATACCCCCCACCCCTCACTGTAACACTGATATACCCCACACCCCTCACTGTAACACTGATATACCCCACACCCCTCACTGTAACACTGATATACCCCACACACCTCACTGTAACACTCTGATATACCCCACACCCCTCACTGTAACACTGATATACCCCACACCCCTCACTGTAACACTCTGATATACCCGACACCCCTCACTGTAACACTGATATACCCCACACCCCTCACTGTAACACTGATATACCCCACACCCCTCACTGTAACACTGATATACCCCCACACCCCTCACTGTAACACTGATATACCCCACACCCCTCACTGTAACACTGATATACCCCACACCCCTCACTGTAACACTGATATACCCCACACCCCTCACTGTAACACTGATATACCCCACACCCCTCACTGTAACACTGATATACCCCACACCCCTCACAGTAACACTGATATACCCCACACCCCTCACTGTAACACTCTGTTATACCCCACACCCCTCACTGTAACACTCTGATATACCCCACACCCCTCACTGTAACACTCTGATATACCCCACACCCCTCACTGTAACACTGATATACCCCACACCCCTCACTGTAACACTCTGATATACCCCACACCCCTCACTGTAACACTGATATACCCCACACCCCTCACTGTAACACTGATATACCCCACAACCCTCACTGTAACACTGATATACCCCACACCCCTCACTGTAACACTGATATACCCCATCCCCTCACTGTAACACTGATATACCCCACACCCCTCACTGTAACACTGATATACCCCACACCCCTCACTGTAACACTGATATACCCCACACCCCTCACTGTAACACTCTGTTATACCCCACACCCCTCACTGTAACACTCTGATATATCTCACACCCCTCACTGTAACACTCTGATATACCCCACACCCCTCACTGTAACACTCTGATATACCCCACACCCCTCACTGTAACACTGATATACCCCACACCCCTCACTGTAACACTCTGATACACCCTACACCCCTCACTGTAACACTCTGATATACCCCGCACCCCTCACTGTAACACTGATATACCCCACACCCCTCACTGTAACACTCTGATACACCCTACACCCCTCACTGTAACACTCTGATATACCCCGCACCCCTCACTGTAACACTCGGATATACCCCACACCCCTCACTGTAACACTGATATACCCCACACCCCTCACTGTGACACTGATATACCCCACACCCCTCACTGTAACACAGATATACCCCACACCCCTCACTGTAACACTCTGATATACCCCACACCCCTCACTGTAACACTGATATATCCCACACCCCTCACTGTAACACTGATATACCCCACACCCCTCACTGTAACACTCTGATATATCCCACACCCCTCACTGTAACACTGATATACCCCACACCCCTCACTGTAACACTGATATACCCCACACACCTCACTGTAACACTCTGATATATCCCACACCCCTCACTGTAACACTCTGATATACCCCACACCCCTCACTGTAACACTGATATACCCCACACCCCTCACTGTAACACTGATATACCCCACACCCCTCACTGTAACACTGATATACCCCACACCCCTCACTGTAACACTGATATACCCCACACCCCTCACTGTAACACTGATATATCCCACACCCCTCACTGTAACACTCTGATATACCCCACACCCCTCACTGTAACACTGATATACCCCACACCCCTCACTGTAACACTGATATACCCCACACCCCTCACTGTAACACTGATATACCCCACACCCCTCCCTGTACCACTCTGATATACCCCACACCCCTCACTTTAACACTGATATACCCCACACCACTCACTGTAACACTGATATACCCCACACCCCTCACTGTAACACTGATATACCTCACACCCCTCACTGTAACACTCTGATATACCCCACACCCCTCACTGTAACACTGATATACCCCACACCCCTCACTGTAACACTGATATACCCCACAACCCTCACTGTAACACTGATATACCCCACACCCCTCACTGTAACACTGATATACCCCATCCCCTCACTGTAACACTGATATACCCCACACCCGTCACTGTAACACTGATATACCCCACACCCCTCACTGTAACACTGATATACCCCACACCCCTCACTGTAACACTCTGTTATACCCCACACCCCTCACTGTAACACTCTGATATACCCCACACCCCTCACTGTAACACTGATATACCCCACACCCCTCACTGTAACACTCTGATATACCCCACACCCCTCACTGTAACACTGATATACCCCACACCCCTCACTGTAACACTGATATACCCCACACCCCTCACTGTAACACTCTGATATACCCCACACCCCTCACTGTAACACTGATATATCCCACACCCCTCACTGTAACACTGATATACCCCACACCCCTCACTGTAACACTGATATACCCCACACCCCTCACTGTAACACTCTGATATACCCACACCCCTCACTGTAACACTGATATACCCCACACCCCTCACTGTAACACTGATATACCCCACACCCCTCACTGTAACACTGATATACCCCACACCCCTCACTGTAACACTCTGATATACCCACACCCCTCACTGTAACACTCGGATATACCCACACCCCTCACTGTAACACTGATATACCCCCCACCCCTCACTGTAACACTGATATACCCCACACCCCTCACTGTAACACTGATATACCCCACACCCCTCACTGTAACACTGATATACCCCACACCCCTCACTGTAACACTCTGATATACCCCACACCCCTCACTGTAACACTGATATACCCCACACCCCTCACTGTAACACTCTGATATACCCGACACCCCTCACTGTAACACTGATATACCCCACACCCCTCACTGTAACACTGATATACCCCACACCCCTCACTGTAACACTGATATACCCCCACACCCCTCACTGTAACACTGATATACCCCACACCCCTCACTGTAACACTGATATACCCCACACCCCTCACTGTAACACTGATATACCCCACACCCCTCACTGTAACACTGATATACCCCACACCCCTCACTGTAACACTGATATACCCCACACCCCTCACTGTAACACTGATATACCCCACACCCCTCACTGTAACACTGATATACCCCACACCCCTCACTGTAACACTGATATACCCCACACCCCTCACTGTAACACTGATATACCCCACACCCCTCACTGTAACACTCTGTTATACCCCACACCCCTCACTGTAACACTCTGATATACCCCACACCCCTCACTGTAACACTCTGATATACCCCACACCCCTCACTGTAACACTGATATACCCCACACCCCTCACTGTAACACTCTGATATACCCCACACCCCTCACTGTAACACTGATATACCCCACACCCCTCACTGTAACACTGATATACCCCACAACCCTCACTGTAACACTGATATACCCCACACCCCTCACTGTAACACTGATATACCCCATCCCCTCACTGTAACACTGATATACCCCACACCCCTCACTGTAACACTGATATACCCCACACCCCTCACTGTAACACTGATATACCCCACACCCCTCACTGTAACACTCTGTTATACCCCACACCCCTCACTGTAACACTCTGATATATCTCACACCCCTCACTGTAACACTCTGATATACCCCACACCCCTCACTGTAACACTCTGATATACCCCACACCCCTCACTGTAACACTGATATACCCCACACCCCTCACTGTAACACTCTGATATACCCCATCCCCTCACTGTAACACTGATATACCCCACACCCCTCACTGTAACACTCTGATATACCCCACACCCCTCACTGTAACACTGATATACCCACACCCCTCACCGTAACACTGATATACCCCACACCCCTCACTGTAACACTCTGATATACCCCACACCCCTCACTGTAACACTGATATACCCCACACCCCTCACTGTAACACTCTGATACACCCTACACCCCTCACTGTAACACTCTGATATACCCCGCACCCCTCACTGTAACACTCTGATATACCCCACACCCCTCACTGTAACACTGATATACCCCACACCCCTCACTGTGACACTGATATACCCCACACCCCTCACTGTAACACAGATATACCCCACACCCCTCACTGTAACACTCTGATATACCCCACACCCCTCACTGTAACACTGATATATCCCACACCCCTCACTGTAACACTGATATACCCCACACCCCTCACTGTAACACTCTGATATATCCCACACCCCTCACTGTAACACTGATATACCCCACACCCCTCACTGTAACACTGATATACCCCACACACCTCACTGTAACACTCTGATATATCCCACACCCCTCACTGTAACACTCTGATATACCCCACACCCCTCACTGTAACACTGATATACCCCACACCCCTCACTGTAACACTGATATACCCCACACCCTTCACTGTAACACTGATATACCCCACACCCCTCACTGTAACACTGATATACCCCACACCCCTCACTGTAACACTGATATATCCCACACCCCTCACTGTAACACTCTGATATACCCCACACCCCTCACTGTAACACTGATATACCCCACACCCCTCACTGTAACACTGATATACCCCACACCCCTCACTGTAACACTGATATACCCCACACCCCTCCCTGTACCACTCTGATATACCCCACACCCCTCACTTTAACACTGATATACCCCACACCACTCACTGTAACACTGATATACCCCACACCCCTCACTGTAACACTGATATACCTCACACCCCTCACTGTAACACTCTGATATACCCCACACCCCTCACTGTAACACTGATATACCCCACACCCCTCACTGTAACACTGATATACCCCACAACCCTCACTGTAACACTGATATACCCCACACCCCTCACTGTAACACTGATATACCCCATCCCCTCACTGTAACACTGATATACCCCACACCCCTCACTGTAACACTGATATACCCCACACCCCTCACTGTAACACTGATATACCCCACACCCCTCACTGTAACACTCTGTTATACCCCACACCCCTCACTGTAACACTCTGATATACCCCACACCCCTCACTGTAACACTGATATACCCCACACCCCTCACTGTAACACTATGATATACCCCACACCCCTCACTGTAACACTGATATACCCCACACCCCTCACTGTAACACTGATATACCCCACACCCCTCACTGTAACACTCTGATATACCCCACACCCCTCACTGTAACACTGATATATCCCACACCCCTCACTGTAACACTGATATACCCCACACCCCTCACTGTAACACTGATATACCCCACACCCCTCACTGTAACACTCTGATATACCCACACCCCTCACTGTAACACTTATATACCCCACACCCCTCACTGTAACACTGATATACCCCACACCCCTCACTGTAACACTGATATACCCCACACCCCTCACTGTAACACTCTGATATACCCACACCCCTCACTGTAACACTCGGATATACCCACACCCCTCACTGTAACACTGATATACCCCCCACCCCTCACTGTAACACTGATATACCCCACACCCCTCACTGTAACACTGATATACCCCACACCCCTCACTGTAACACTGATATACCCCACACCCCTCACTGTAACACTCTGATATACCCCACACCCCTCACTGTAACACTGATATACCCCACACCCCTCACTGTAACACTCTGATATACCCGACACCCCTCACTGTAACACTGATATACCCCACACCCCTCACTGTAACACTGATATACCCCACACCCCTCACTGTAACACTGATATACCCCCACACCCCTCACTGTAACACTGATATACCCCACACCCCTCACTGTAACACTGATATACCCCACACCCCTCACTGTAACACTGATATACCCCACACCCCTCACTGTAACACTGATATACCCCACACCCCTCACTGTAACACTGATATACCCCACACCCCTCACTGTAACACTGATATACCCCACACCCCTCACTGTAACACTCTGTTATACCCCACACCCCTCACTGTAACACTCTGATATACCCCACACCCCTCACTGTAACACTCTGATATACCCCACACCCCTCACTGTCACACTGATATACCCCACACCCCTCACTGTAACACTCTGATATACCCCACACCCCTCACTGTAACACTGATATACCCCACACCCCTCACTGTAACACTGATATACCCCACAACCCTCACTGTAACACTGATATACCCCACACCCCTCACTGTAACACTGATATACCCCATCCCCTCACTGTAACACTGATATACCCCACACCCCTCACTGTAACACTGATATACCCCACACCCCTCACTGTAACACTGATATACCCCACACCCCTCACTGTAACACTCTGATATACCCCACACCCCTCACTGTAACACTCTGATATACCCCACAACCCTCACTGTAACACTGATATACCCCACACCCCTCACTGTAACACTCTGATATACCCCATCCCCTCACTGTAACACTGATATACCCCACACCCCTCACTGTAACACTCTGATATACCCCACACCCCTCACTGTAACACTGATATACCCACACCCCTCACCGTAACACTGATATACCCCACACCCCTCACTGTAACACTCTGATATACCCCACACCCCTCACTGTAACACTGATATACCCCACACCCCTCACTGTAACACTCTGATACACCCTACACCCCTCACTGTAACACTCTGATATACCCCGCACCCCTCACTGTAACACTCTGATATACCCCACACCCCTCACTGTAACACTGATATACCCCACACCCCTCACTGTGACACTGATATACCCCACACCCCTCACTGTAACACAGATATACCCCACACCCCTCACTGTAACACTCTGATATACCCCACACCCCTCACTGTAACACTGATATATCCCACACCCCTCACTGTAACACTGATATACCCCACACCCCTCACTGTAACACTCTGATATATCCCACACCCCTCACTGTAACACTGATATACCCCACACCCCTCACTGTAACACTGATATACCCCACACACCTCACTGTAACACTCTGATATATCCCACACCCCTCACTGTAACACTCTGATATACCCCACACCCCTCACTGTAACACTGATATACCCCACACCCCTCACTGTAACACTGATATACCCCACACCCCTCACTGTAACACTGATATACCCCACACCCCTCACTGTAACACTGATATACCCCACACCCCTCACTGTAACACTGATATATCCCACACCCCTCACTGTAACACTCTGATATACCCCACACCCCTCACTGTAACACTGATATACCCCACACCCCTCACTGTAACACTGATATACCCCACACCCCTCACTGTAACACTGATATACCCCACACCCCTCCCTGTACCACTCTGATATACCCCACACCCCTCACTTTAACACTGATATACCCCACACCACTCACTGTAACACTGATATACCCCACACCCCTCACTGTAACACTGATATACCTCACACCCCTCACTGTAACACTGATATACCCCACACCCCTCCCTGTACCACTCTGATATACCCCACACCCCTCACTTTAACAATGATATACCCCACAGCACTCACTGTAACACTCTGATATACCCCACACCCCTCACTGTAACACTCTGATATACCCCACACCCCTCACTGTAACACTGATATACCCCACATCCCTCACTGTAACACTGATATACTCCACACCCCTCACTGTAACACTGATATACCCCACACCCCTCACTGTAACACTGATATACCCCACACCCCTCACTGTAACACTGATATATCCCACACCCCTCACTTTAACAATCTGATATACCCCACACCCCTCACTGTAACACTGATATACCCCACACCCCTCACTGTAACACTGATATATCCCACACCACTCACTGTAACACTGATATACCCCACACCCCTCACTGTAACACTGATATATCCCACACCCCTCACTGTAACACTGATATACCCCTCACCCCTCACTGTAACACTGATATACCCCACACCCCTCACTGTAACACTGATATATCCCACACCCCTCACTGTAACACTGATATACCCCACACCCCTCACTGTAACACTGATATACCCCACACCCCTCACTGTAACACTGATATATCCCACACCCCTCACTTTAACAATCTGATATACCCCACACCCCTCACTGTAACACTGATATACCCCACACCCCTCACTGTAACACTGATATATCCCACACCACTCACTGTAACACTGATATACCCCACACCCCTCACTGTAACACTGATATATCCCACACCCCTCACTGTAACACTGATATACCCCTCACCCCTCACTGTAACACTGATATACCCCACACCCCTCACTGTAACACTGATATATCCCACACCCCTCACTGTAACAGATATACCCCACACCCCTCACTGTAACACTGATATACCCCTCACCCCTCACTGTAACACTGATATACCCCACACCCCTCACTGTAACACTGATATACCCCTCACCCCTCACTGTAACACTCTGATATACCCCACACCCCTCAATGTAACACTGATATACCCCACACCCCTCACTGTAACACTGATATATCCCACACCCCTCACTGTAACACTGATATACCCCTCACCCCTCACTGTAACACTGATATACCCCTCACCCCTCACTGTAACACTGATATACCCCACACCCCTCAATGTAACACTCTGATATACCCCACACCCCTCACTGTAACACTCTGATATACCCCACACCCCTCACTTTAACACTGATATACCCCACACCCCTCACTGTAACACTCTGATATACCCCACACCCCTCACTGTAACACTGATATACCCCACACCCCTCACTGTAACACTGATATACCCCACACCCCTCACTGTAACACTCTGATATACCCCACACCCCTCACTGTAACACTGATATATCCCACACCCCTCACTGTAACACTGATATACCCCACACCCCTCACTGTAATACTGATATACCCCACACCCCTCACTGTAACACTCTGTTATACCCCACACCCCTCACTGTAACACTCTGATATATCCCACACCCCTCACTGTAACACTCTGATATACCCCACACCCCTCACTGTAACACTCTGATATACCCCACACCCCTCACTGTAACACTGATATACCCCACACCCCTCACTGTAACACTCTGATATACCCCATCCCCTCACTGTAACACTGATATACCCCACACCCCTCACTGTAACACTCCGATATACCCCACACCCCTCACTGTAACACTGATATACCCACACCCCTCACCGTAACACTGATATACCCCACACCCCTCACTGTAACACTCTGATATACCCCACACCCCTCACTGTAACACTGATATACCCCACACCCCTCACTGTAACACTCTGATACACCCTACACCCCTCACTGTAACACTCTGATATACCCCGCACCCCTCACTGTAACACTCTGATATACCCCACACCCCTCACTGTAACACTGATATACCCCACACCCCTCACTGTGACACTGATATACCCCACACCCCTCACTGTAACACAGATATACCCCACACCCCTCACTGTAACACTCTGATATACCCCACACCCCTCACTGTAACACTGATATATCCCACACCCCTCACTGTAACACTGATATACCCCACACCCCTCACTGTAACACTCTGATATATCCCACACCCCTCACTGTAACACTGATATACCCCACACCCCTCACTGTAACACTGATATACCCCACACACCTCACTGTAACACTCTGATATATCCCACACCCCTCACTGTAACACTCTGATATACCCCACACCCCTCACTGTAACACTGATATACCCCACACCCCTCACTGTAACACTGATATACCCCACACCCCTCACTGTAACACTGATATACCCCACACCCCTCACTGTAACACTGATATACCCCACACCCCTCACTGTAACACTGATATATCCCACACCCCTCACTGTAACACTCTGATATACCCCACACCCCTCACTGTAACACTGATATACCCCACACCCCTCACTGTAACACTGATATACCCCACACCCCTCACTGTAACACTGATATACCCCACACCCCTCCCTGTACCACTCTGATATACCCCACACCCCTCACTTTAACACTGATATACCCCACACCACTCACTGTAACACCGATATACCCCACACCCCTCACTGTAACACTGATATACCTCACACCCCTCACTGTAACACTGATATACCCCACACCCCTCCCTGTACCACTCTGATATACCCCACACCCCTCACTTTAACAATGATATACCCCACAGCACTCACTGTAACACTCTGATATACCCCACACCCCTCACTGTAACACTCTGATATACCCCACACCCCTCACTGTAACACTGATATACCCCACATCCCTCACTGTAACACTGATATACTCCACACCCCTCACTGTAACACTGATATACCCCACACCCCTCACTGTAACACTGATATACCCCACACCCCTCACTGTAACACTGATATATCCCACACCCCTCACTTTAACAATCTGATATACCCCACACCCCTCACTGTAACACTGATATACCCCACACCCCTCACTGTAACACTGATATATCCCACACCACTCACTGTAACACTGATATACCCCACACCCCTCACTGTAACACTGATATATCCCACACCCCTCACTGTAACACTGATATACCCCTCACCCCTCACTGTAACACTGATATACCCCACACCGCTCACTGTAACACTGATATATCCCACACCCCTCACTGTAACACTGATATACCCCACACCCCTCACTGTAACACTGATATACCCCACACCCCTCACTGTAACACTGATATATCCCACACCCCTCACTTTAACAATCTGATATACCCCACACCCCTCACTGTAACACTGATATACCCCACACCCCTCACTGTAACACTGATATATCCCACACCACTCACTGTAACACTGATATACCCCACACCCCTCACTGTAACACTGATATATCCCACACCCCTCACTGTAACACTGATATACCCCTCACCCCTCACTGTAACACTGATATACCCCACACCCCTCACTGTAACACTGATATATCCCACACCCCTCACTGTAACAGATATACCCCACACCCCTCACTGTAACACTGATATACCCCTCACCCCTCACTGTAACACTGATATACCCCACACCCCTCACTGTAACACTGATATACCCCTCACCCCTCACTGTAACACTCTGATATACCCCACACCCCTCAATGTAACACTGACATACCCCACACCCCTCACTGTAACACTGATATATCCCACACCCCTCACTGTAACACTGATATACCCCTCACCCCTCACTGTAACACTGATATACCCCTCACCCCTCACTGTAACACTGATATACCCCACACCCCTCAATGTAACACTCTGATATACCCCACACCCCTCACTGTAACACTCTGATATACCCCACACCCCTCACTTTAACACTGATATTCCCCACACCCCTCACTGTAACACTCTGATATACCCCACACCCCTCACTGTAACACTGATATACCCCACACCCCTCACTGTAACACTGATATACCCCACACCCCTCACTGTAACACTCTGATATACCCCACACCCCTCACTGTAACACTGATATATCCCACACCCCTCACTGTAACACTGATATACCCCACACCCCTCACTGTAATACTGATATACCCCACACCCCTCACTGTAACACTCTGATATACCCACACCCCTCACTGTAACACTGATATACCCCACACCCCTCACTGCAACACTGATATACCCCACACCCCTCACTGTAACACTGATATACCCCACACCCCTCACTGTAACACTCTGATATACCCACACCCCTCACTGTAACACTCTGATATACCCACACCCCTCACTGTAACACTGATATACCCCACACCCCTCACTGTAACACTGATATATCCCACACCCCTCACTGTAACACTGATATACCCCCCACCCCTCACTGTAACACTGATATACCCCCCACCCCTCACTGTAACACTGATATACCCCACACCCCTCACTGTAACACTCTGATATACCCCGCACTCCTCACTGTAACACTGATATACCCCACACCCCTCACTGTAACACTGATATACCCCACACCCCTCACTGTAACACTCTAATATACCCCACACCCCACACTGTAACACTGATATACCCCTCACCCCTCACTGTAACACTCTGATATACCCCACACCCCTCACTGTAACGCTGATATACCCCACACCCCTCACTGTAACACTGATATACCCCACACCCCTCACTGTAACACTGATATACCCCCACACCCCTCACTGTAACACTGATATACCCCACACCCCTCACTGTAACACTGATATACCTCACACCCCTCACTGTAACACTGATATACCCCACACCCCTCACTGTAACAATGATATACCCCACACCCCTCACTGTAACACTGATATACCCCACACCCCTCACTGTAACACTGATATACCCCACACCCCTCACTGTAACACTCTGTTATACCCCACACCCCTCACTGTAACACTCTGATATATCCCACACCCCTCACTGTAACACTCTGATATACCCCACACACCTCACTGTAACACTCTGATATACCCCACACCCCTCACTGTAACACTGATATACCCCACACCCCTCACTGTAACACTCTGATATACCCCACACCCCTCACTGTAACACTGATATACCCCACACCCCTCACTGTAACACTGATATACCCCACAACCCTCACTGTAACACTGATAATCCCCACACCCCTCACTGTAACACTGATATACCCCATCCCCTCACTGTAACACTGATATACCCCACACCCCTCACTGTAACACTGATATACCCCACACCCCTCACTGTAACACTGATATACCCCACACCCCTCACTGTAACACTCTGTTATACCCCACACCCCTCACTGTAACACTGATATACCCCACACCCCTCACTGTAACACTGATATACCCCACAACCCTCACTGTAACACTGATAATCCCCACACCCCTCACTGTAACACTGATATACCCCATCCCCTCACTGTAACACTGATATACCCCACACCCCTCACTGTAACACTGATATACCCCACACCCCTCACTGTAACACTGATATACCCCACACCCCTCACTGTAACACTCTGTTATACCCCACACCCCTCACTGTAACACTGATATACCCCACACCCCTCACTGTAACACTCTGATATACCCCACACCCCTCACTGTAACACTGATATACCCCGCACCCCTCACTGTAACACTGATATATCCCACACCCCTCACTGTAACACTGATATACCCCTCACCCCTCACTGTAACACTGATATACCCCACACCCCTCACTGTAACACTGATATATCCCACACCCCTCACTGTAACAGATATACCCCACACCCCTCACTGTAACACTGATATACCCCTCACCCCTCACTGTAACACTGATATACCCCACACCCCTCACTGTAACACTGATATACCCCTCACCCCTCACTGTAACACTCTGATATACCCCACACCCCTCAATGTAACACTGATATAACCCCACACCCCTGACTGTAACACTGATATATCCCACACCCCTCACTGTAACACTGATATACCCCTCACCCCTCACTGTAACACTGATATACCCCTCACCCCTCACTGTAACACTGATATACCCCACACCCCTCACTGTAACACTCTGATATACCCCACACCCCTCACTGTAACACTCTGATATACCCCACACCCCTCACTGTAACACTGATATACCCCACACCCCTCACTGTAACACTCTGATATACCCCACACCCCTCACTGTAACACTGATATACCCCACACCCCTCACTGTAACACTGATATACCCCACACCCCTCACTGTAACACTGATATACCCCACACCCCTCACTGTAACACTCTGATATACCCCACACCCCTCACTGTAACACTGATATATCCCACACCCCTCACTGTAACACTGATATACCCCACACCCCTCACTGTAACACTGATATACCCCACACCCCTCACTGTAACACTCTGATATACCCACACCCCTCACTGTAACACTGATATACCCCACACCCCTCACTGGAACACTGATATACCCCACACCCCTCACTGTAACACTGATATACCCCACACCCCTCACTGTAACACTCTGATATACCCACACCACTCACTGTAACACTCTGATATACCCACACCCCTCACTGTAACACTGATATACCCCACACCCCTCACTGTAACACTGATATATCCCACACCCCTCACTGTAACACTGATATACCCCCCACCCCTCACTGTAACACTGATATACCCCACACCCCTCACTGTAACACTGATATACCCCACACACCTCACTGTAACACTCTGATATACCCCACACTCCTCACTGTAACACTGATATACCCCACACCCCTCACTGTAACACTGATATACCCCACACCCCTCACTGTAACACTCTGATATACCCCACACCCCTCACTGTAACACTGATATACCCCACACCCCTCACTGTAACACTCTGATATACCCCACACCCCTCACTGTAACGCTGATATACCCCACACCCCTCACTGTAACACTGATATACCCCACACCCCTCACTGTAACACTGATATACCCCCACACCCCTCACTGTAACACTGATATACCCCACACCCCTCACTGTAACACTGATATACCCCACACCCCTCACTGTAACACTGATATACCCCACACCCCTCACTGTAACACTCTGTTATACCCCACACCCCTCACTGTAACACTCTGATATATCCCACACCCCTCACTGTTACACTCTGATATACCCCACACCCCTCACTGTAACACTCTGATATACCACACACCCCTCACTGTAACACTGATATACCCCACACCCCTCACTGTAACACTCTGATATACCCCACACCCCTCACTGTAACACTGATATACCCCACACCCCTCACTGTAACACTGATATACCCCACAACCCTCACTGTAACACTGATATACCCCACACCCCTCACTGTAACACTGATATACCCTATCCCCTCACTGTAACACTGATATACCCCACACCCCTCACTGTAACACTGATATACCCCACACCCCTCACTGTAACACTGATATACCCCACACCCCTCACTGTAACACTCTGATATATCCCACACCCCTCACTGTAACACTCTGATATACCCCACACCCCTCACTGTAACACTCTGATATACCCCACACCCCTCACTGTAACACTGATATACCCCACACCCCTCACTGTAACACTGATATACCCCACACCCCTCACTGTAACACTGATATACCCCACACCCCTCACTGTAACACTGATATATCCCACACCCCTCACTGTAACTCTGATATACCACACCCCTCACTGTAACACTGATATACCCCACACCCCTCACTGTAACACTGATATACCCCACACCCCTCACTGTAACACTGATATACCCCACACCCCTCACTGTAACACTGATATACCCCACACCCCTCACTGTAACACTGATATACCCCACACCCCTCACTGTAACACTGATATACCCCACACCCCTCACTGTAACACTCTGATATACCCCACACCCCTCACTGTTACACTGATATACCCCACACCCCTCACTGTAACACTGATATACCCCACACCCCTCACTGTAACACTGATATACCTCACACCCCTCACTGTAACACTGATATACCCCACACCCCTCACTGTAACAATGATATACCCCACACCCCTCACTGTAACACTGATATACCCCACACCCCTCACTGTAACACTGATATACCCCACACCCCTCACTGTAACACTCTGATATACCCCACACCCCTCACTGTAACACTGATACACCCCACACCCCTCACTGTAACACTGATATACCCCACACCCCTCACTGTAACACTGATATACCCCACACCCCTCACTGTAACACTCTGATATACCCCACACCCCTCACTGTAACACTGATATACCCCACACCCCTCACTGTAACACTGATATACCCCACACCCCTCACTGTAACACTCTGTTATACCCCACACCCCTCACTGTAACACTCTGATATATCCCACACCCCTCACTGTTACACTCTGATATACCCCACACCCCTCACTGTAACACTCTGATATACCACACACCCCTCACTGTAACACTGATATACCCCACACCCCTCACTGTAACACTGATATACCCCACACCCCTCACTGTAACACTGATATACCCCACACCCCTCACTGTAACACTGATATATCCCACACCCCTCACTGTAACTCTGATATACCACACCCCTCACTGTAACACTGATATACCCCACACCCCTCACTGTAACACTGATATACCCCACACCCCTCACTGTAACACTGATATACCCCACACCCCTCACTGTAACACTGATATACCCCACACCCCTCACTGTAACACTGATATACCCCACACCCCTCACTGTAACACTGATATACCCCACACCCCTCACTGTAACACTCTGATATACCCCACACCCCTCACTGTTACACTGATATACCCCACACCCCTCACTGTAACACTGATATACCCCACACCCCTCACTGTAACACTGATATACCTCACACCCCTCACTGTAACACTGATATACCCCACACCCCTCACTGTAACAATGATATACCCCACACCCCTCACTGTAACACTGATATACCCCACACCCCTCACTGTAACACTGATATACCCCACACCCCTCACTGTAACACTCTGATATACCCCACACCCCTCACTGTAACACTGATACACCCCACACCCCTCACTGTAACACTGATATACCCCACACCCCTCACTGTTACACTGATATATCCCACACCCCTCACTGTAACACAGATATACCCCACACCCCTCACTGTAACACTGATATACCCCACACCCCTCACTGTAACACTCTGATATATCCCACACCCCTCACTGTAACACTCTGATATACCCCACACCCCTCACTGTAACACTGATATACCCCACACCCCTCACTGTAACACTGATATACCCCACACCCCTCACTGTAACACTGATATACCCCACACCCCTCACTGTAACACTGATATACCCCACACCCCTCACTGTAACACTGATATACCCCACACCCCTCACTGTAACACTGATATACCCCACACCCCTCACTGTAACACTGATATACCCCACACCCCTCACTGTAACTCTTCTTGGAGGTGAGTAGTGAGTTTAAAAACCTTACCTTTACAGGAGCAGCCCTTTGGATTTCGGCGGCAGCGGTGCGCAGGGGCCTTCTGGGAGGTGAGTAGTTAGTTTAAAAGCTCTTACCTTTACAGGAGCAGCCCTTTGGATTTCGGCGGCAGCGGTGCGCAGGGGCCTTCTTGGAGGTGAGTAGTGAGTTTAAAAACCTTACCTTTACAGGAGCAGCCCTTTGGATTTCGGCGGCAGCGGTGCGCAGGGGCCTTCTTGGAGGTGAGTAGTGAGTTTAAAAACCTTACCTTTACAGGAGCAGCCCTTTGGATTTCGGCGGCAGCGGTGCGCAGGGGCCTTCTTGGAGGTGAGTAGTGAGTTTAAAAACCTTACCTTTACAGGAGCAGCCCTTTGGATTTCGGCGGGAACCGGAAGTTCGACCTCTGGCAAGTCCCCCCCCCCCCCCAATAAATTCTGGTGGAGAGGAAACCCGAGACATTACACGTGTAGTGTCTCCCACCCACCCTCCTCCTCTAACCTAATAATAAGACCCATTGGTGTAAGGTAAGTGCCATATTATATTATTATATTATTAGCATTGTGCAGGTCAAAGATTGGAGGTGGAGGAGCAGTCTCTGTCAGCGAGAGAACCTGAGAACATCTCAGAAGGTAAGCAAGTGATTTTTACTTTTATACCTTTTTTTCAAATTGTGTGTGTCGGGGGGAAACTGAAGTGACATCACAGAAAAGCTGTGACCTGAGTGGCTGGTTGGGATTCTAACCTAAATTTTTTTGAGTATTTGGGAACTAATTAAACATAATAACTTAATTATAATTTAGAGGATATCTAAGCCAGAGATCGGAGAATATTATAGTTAGCTATCGCATTTCTATTAGAAATCTAGTGCTAGGAAACAGATAGTTGACAGTAACTTTGTAATTTAAAAAAAAAAAGTATTTATATAAAAAAAAAGACAAATTTTAATTTTAATTAATTGACGCAATGTCAGTTAGAGGGGTGCTGTGCTCTGACTGTGAGATGTGGCAGGTCCGGGAGGCTTCCAGCGTCCCGGATGGCTTCATCTGCAGAAAGTGCACCCAACTGCAGCTCCTCACAGACCGCATGGTTCGGTTGGAGCAGCAATTGGATGCACTTAGGAGCATGCAGGTGGCGGAAAGCGTCATAGATCGCAGTTATGTAAGTGTGGTCACACCCAAGGTGCAGGCAGAGAAATGGGTGACCACCAGAAAGGGCAGGCAGTCAGTGCAGGAATCCCCTGTGGTTGTCCCCCTCTCGAACAGATATACCCCTTTGGATACTGTCGGGGGGGATAGCCTATCAGGGGAAAACAGCAGCAGCCAGAGCAGTGGCACCACGGCTGGCTCTGATGTTCAGAAGGGAGGGTCAAAGCGCAGAAGAGTAATAGTTATAGGGGACTCTATAGTCAGGGGAACAGATAGGCGCTTCTGTGGACGTGAAAGAGACTCCAGGATGGTATGTTGCCTCCCTGGTGCCAGGGTCCAGGATGTCTCCGAACGGGTAGAGGGAATCCTGAAGGGGGAGGGCAAACAGGTAGAGGTCGTTGTACATATTGGTACTAACGACATAGGCAGGAAGGGGCATGAGGTCCTGCAGCAGGAGTTCAGGGAGCTAGGCAGAAAGTTAAAAGACAGGACCTCGAGGGTTGTAATCTCGGGATTACTCCCTGTGCCACGTGCCAGTGAGGCTAGAAATAGGAAGATAGAGCAGACAAACACGTGGCTAAACAGCTGGTGTAGGAGGGAGGGTTTCTGTTATCTGGACCACTGGGAGCTCTTCTGGGGCAGGTGTGACCTGTATAAGATGGACGGGTTGCATCTAAACCGGAGAGGCATAAATATCCTGGCCGCGAGATTTGCTAGTGTCACACGGGAGGGTTTAAACTAGTATGGCAGGGGGGTGGGCACGGGAGCAATAGGTCAGAAGGTGAGAGGGTTGAGGGAGAACTAGGGAATAGGGACAGTGTGGCTCTGAGGCAGAGCAGACGGGGAGAAGTTGCTGAACACAGCGGGTCTGGTGGCCTGAAGTGCATATGTTTTAATGCAAGGAGCATTACGGGTAAGGCAGATGAACTTAGAGCTTGGATTACTACTTGGAACTATGATGTTGTTGCCATTACAGAGACCTGGTTGAGGGAAGGGCAGGATTGGCAGCTAAACGTTCCAGGATTTAGATGTTTCAGGCGGGATAGAGGGGGATGTAAAAGGGGAGGCGGAGTTGCGCTACTTGTTCAGGAGAGTATCACAGCTATACAGCGAGAGGACACCTCAGAGGGCAGTGAGGCTATATGGGTAGAGATCAGGAATAAGAAGGGTGCAGTCACAATGTTGGGGGTATACTACAGGCCTCCCAACAGCCAGCGGGAGATAGAGGAGCAGATAGGTAGACAGATTTTGGAAAAGAGTAAAAACAACAGGGTTGTGGTGATGGGAGACTTCAACTTCCCCAATATTGACTGGGACTCACTTAGTGCCAGGGGCTTAGACGGGGCAGAGTTTGTAAGGAGCATCCAGGAGGGCTTCTTAAAACAATATGTAAACAGTCCAACTAGGGAAGAGGCGGTACTGGACCTGGTATTGGGGAATGAGCCCGGCCAGGTGGTAGATGTTTCAGTAGGGGAGCATTTCGGTAACAGTGACCACAATTCAGTAAGTTTTAAAGTACTGGTGGACAAGGATAAGAGTGGTCCGAGGATGAATGTGCTAAATTGGGGGAAGGCTAATTATAACAATATTAGGCGGGAACTGAAGAACATAGATTGGGGGCGGATGTTTGAGGGCAAATCAACATCTGACATGTGGGAGGCTTTCAAGTGTCAGTTGATAGGAATACAGGACAGGCATGTTCCTGTGAGGAAGAAAGATAAATACGGCAATTTTCGGGAACCTTGGATGACGAATGATATTGTAGGCCTCGTCAAAACGAAAAAGGAGGCATTTGTCAGGGCTAAAAGGCTGGGAACAGACGAAGCCTGTGTGGCATATAAGGAGAGTAGGAAGGAACTTAAGCAGGGAGTCAGGAGGGCTAGAAGGGGTCATGAAAAGTCATTGGCAAATAGGGTTAAGGAAAATCCCAAGGCTTTTTACACTTACATAAAAAGCAAGAGGGTAGCCAGGGAAAGGGTTGGCCCACTGAAGGATAGGCAAGGGAATCTATGTGTGGAGCCAGAGGAAATGGGCGAGGTACTAAATGAATACTTTGCATCAGTATTCACCAAAGAGAAGGAATTGGTAGATGTTGAGTCTGGAGAAGGGGGTGTAGATAGCCTGGGTCACATTGTGATCCAAAAAGACGAGGTGTTGGATGTCTTAAAAAATATTAAGGTAGATAAGTCCCCAGGGCCGGATGGGATCTACCCCAGAATACTGAAGGAGGCTGGAGAGGAAATTGCTGAGGCCTAGACAGAAATCTTTGGATCCTCGCTGTCTTCAGGGGATGTCCCGGAGGACTGGAGAATAGCCAATGTTGTTCCTCTGTTTAAGAAGGGTGGCAGGGATAATCCCGGGAACTACAGGCCGGTGAGCCTTACTTCAGTGGTAGGGAAATTACTGGAGAGAATTCTTCGAGACAGGATCTACTCCCATTTGGAAGCAAATGGACGTATTAGTGAGAGGCAGCACGGTTTTGTGAAGGGGAGGTCGTGTCTCACTAACTTGATAGAGTTTTTCGAGGAGGTCACTAAGATGATTGATGCAGGTAGGGCAGTAGATGTTGTCTATATGGACTTCAGTAAGGCCTTTGACAAGGTCCCTCATGGTAGACTAGTACAAAAGGTGAAGTCACACGGGATCAGGGGTGAACTGGCAAGGTGGATACAGAACTGGCTAGGCCATAGAAGGCAGAGGGTAGCAATGGAGGGATGCTTTTCTAATTGGAGGGCTGTGACCAGTGGTGTTCCACAGGGATCAGTGCTGGGACCTTTGCTCTTTGTAGTATATATAAATGATTTGGAGGAAAATGTAACTGGTCTGATTAGTAAGTTTGCAGACGACACAAAGGTTGGTGGAATTGCGGATAGCGATGAGGACTGTCTGAGGATACAGCAGGATTTAGATTGTCTGGAGACTTGGGCGGAGAGATGGCAGATGGAGTTTAACCTGGACAAATGTGAGGTAATGCATTTTGGAAGGGCAAATGCAGGTAGGGAATATACAGTGAATGGTAGAACCCTCAAGAGTATTGAAAGTCAAAGAGATCTAGGAGTACAGGTCCACAGATCACTGAAAGGGGCTACACAGGTGGAGAAGGTAGTCAAGAAGGCATACGGCATGCTTGCCTTCATTGGCCGGGGCATTGAGTATAAGAATTGGCAAGTCATGTTGCAGCTGTATAGAACCTTAGTTAGGCCACACTTGGAGTATGGTGTTCAATTCTGGTCGCCACACTACCAGAAGGATGTGGAGGCTTTAGAGAGGGTGCAGAAGAGATTTACCAGAATGTTGCCTGGTATGGAGGGCATAAGCTATGAGGAGCGATTGAATAAACTCGGTTTGTTCTCACTGGAACGAAGGAGGTTGAGGGGCGACCTGATAGAGGTATACAAAATTATGAGGGGCATAGACAGAGTGGATAGTCAGAGGCTTTTCCCCAGGGTAGAGGGGTCAATTACTAGGGGGCATAGGTTGAAGGTGAGAGGGGCAAAGTTTAGAGTAGATGTACGAGGCAAGTTTTTTACGCAGAGGGTAGTGGGTGCCTGGAACTCACTACCGGAGGAGGTAGTGGAGGCAGGGACGATAGGGACATTTAAGGGGCATCTTGACAAATATATGAATAGGATGGGAATAGAAGGATACGGACCCAGGAAGTGTAAAAGATTGTAGCTTAGTCGGGCAGTATGGTCGGTACGGGCTTGGAGGGCCGAAGGGCCTGTTCCTGTGCTGTACATTTCTTTGTTCTTTGTTCTTTGTTCTTTGATATACCCCACACCCCTCACTGTAACACTGATATACCCCTCACCCCTCACTGTAACACTCTGATATACCCCACACCCCTCAATGTAACACTGATATACCCCACACCCCTCACTGTAACACTGATGTATCCCACACCCCTCACTGTAACACTGATATACCCCTCACCCCTCACTGTAACACTGATATACCCCTCACCCCTCACTGTAACACTGATATACCCCACACCCCTCACTGTAACACTCTGATATACCCCACACCCCTCACTGTAACACTCTGATATACCCCACACCCCTCACTGTAACACTGATATACCCCACACCCCTCACTGTAACACTCTGATATACCCCACACCCCTCACTGTAACACTGATATACCCCACACACCTCACTGTAACACTGATATACCCCACACCCCTCACTGTAACACTCTGATATACCCCACACCCCTCACTGTAACACTGATATATCCCACACCCCTCACTGTAACACTGATATACCCCACACCCCTAACTGTAACACTGATATACCCCACACCCCTCACTGTAACACTCTGATATACCCACACCCCTCACTGTAACACTGATATACCCCACACCCCTCACTGTAACACTGATATACCCCACACCCCTCACTGTAACACTGATATACCCCACACCCCTCACTGTAACACTCTGATATACCCACACCCCTCACTGTAACACTCTGATATACCCCACACCCCTCACTGTAACACTGATATACCCCACACCCCTCACTGTAACACTGATATATCCCACACCCCTCACTGTAACACTGATATACCCCCCACCCCTCACTGTAACACTGATATACCCCACACCCCTCACTGTAACACTGATTTACCCCACACCCCTCACTGTAACACTCTGATATACCCCACACTCCTCACTGTAACACTCTGTTATATCCCCACACCCCTCACTGTAACACTCTGATATATCCCACACCCCTCACTGTAACACTCTGATATACCCCACACCCCTCACTGTAACACTGATATACCCCACACCCCGCACTGTAACACTGATATACTCCACACCCCTCACTGTAACACTCTGATATACCCCACACCCCTCACTGTAACACTGATATACCCCACACCCCTCACTGTAACACTCTGATATACCCCACACCCCTCACTGTAACACTGATATACCCCACACCCCTCACTGTAACACTGATATACCCCCACACCCCTCACTGTAACACTGATATACCCCACACCCCTCACTGTAACACTGATATACCCCACACCCCTCACTGTAACACTGATATACCCCACACCCCTCACTGTAACACTGATATACCCCACACCCCTCACTGTAACACTGATATACCCCACACCCCTCACTGTAACACTGATATACCCCACACCCCTCACTGTAACACTCTGTTATACCCCACACCCCTCACTGTAACACTCTGATATATCCCACACCCCTCACTGTAACACTCTGATATACCCCACACCCCTCACTGTAACACTCTGATATACCCCACACCCCTCACTGTAACACTGATATACCCCACACCCCTCACTGTAACACTCTGATATACCCCACACCCCTCACTGTAACACTGATATACCCCACACCCCTCACTGTAACACAGATATACCCCACAACCCTCACTGTAACACTGATATACCCCACACCCCTCACTGTAACACTGATATACCCCATCCCCTCACTGTAACACTGATATACCCCACACCCCTCACTGTAACACTGATATACCCCACACCCCTCACTGTAACACTGATATACCCCACACCCCTCACTGTAACACTCTGTTATACCCCACACCCCTCACTGTAACACTCTGATATATCCCACACCCCTCACAGTAACACTCTGATATACCCCACACCCCTCACTGTAACACTCTGATATACCCCACACCCCTCACTGTAACACTCTGATATACCCCACACCCCTCACTGTAACACTGATATACCCCACACCCCGCACTGTAACACTCTGATATATCCCACACCCCTCACTGTAACACTCTGATATACCCCACACCATTCACTGTAACACTCTGATATACCCCACACCCCTCACTGTAACACTGATATACCCCACACCCCTCACTGTAACACTCTGATATACCCCACACCCCTCACTGTAACACTGATATACCCCACACCCCGCACTGTAACACTCTGATATATCCCACACCCCTCACTGTAACACTCTGATATACCCCACACCCCTCACTGTAACACTGATATACCCCACACCCCTCACTGTAACACTCTGATATACCCCACACCCCTCACTGTAACACTGATATACCCCACACCCCTCACTGTAACACTCTGATATACCCCACACCCCGCACTGTAACACTGATATACCCCACACCCCGCACTGTAACACTGATATACCCCACACCCCTCACTGCAACACTGATATACCCCACACCCCTCACTGTAACACTGATATACCCCACACCCCTCACTGTAACACTGATATACCCCACACCCCTCACTGTAATACACTGATATACCCCACACCCCTCACTGTAACACTGATATACCCCACACCCCTCACTGTCACACTGATATACCCCACACCCCTCACTGTAACACTGATATACCCCACACCCCGCACTGTAACACTGATATACCCCTTCACCCCTCACTGTAATAGTCTGATATACCCCACACCCCTCACTGTAACACTGATATACCCCACACCCCTCACTGTAACACTCTGATATACCCCACACCCCTCACTGTAACACTGATATACCCCACACCCCTCACTGTAACACTGATATACCCCACACCCCTCACTGTAATACACTGATATACCCCACACCCCTTACTGTAACACTGATATACCCCACACCCCTCACTGTAACACTGATATACCCCACACCCCTCACTGTAACACTGATATACCCCACACCCCGCACTGTAACCCTGATATACCCCACACCCCTCGCTGTAACACTGATATACCCCACACCCCTCACTGTAACACTGATATACCCCACACCCCTCACTGTAACACTGATATACCCCACACCCCTCACTGTAACACTGATATATCCCACACCCCTCACTGTAACTCTGATATACCCCACACCCCTCACTGTAACACTGATATACCCCACACCCCTCACTGTAACACTGATATACCCCACACCCCTCACTGTAACACTGATATACCCCACACCCCTCACTGTAACACTGATATACCCCACACCCCTCACTGTAACACTGATATACCCCACACCCCTCACTGTAACACTGATATACCCCACACCCCTCACTGTAACACTCTGATATACCCCACACCCCTCACTGTTACACTGATATACCCCACACCCCTCACTGTAACACTGATATATCCCACACCCCTCACTGTAACACTGATATACCCCACACCCCTCACTGTAACACTGATATACCCCACACACCTCACTGTAACACTGATATACCCCACACCCCTCACTGTAACACTGATATACCCCACACCCCTCACTGTAACACTGATATACCCCACACCCCTCACTGTAACACTCTGATATACCCCACACCCCTCACTGTAACACTGATATACCCCAGACCCCTCACTGTAACACTGATATACCCCACACCCCTCACTGTTACACTGATATACCCCACACCCCTCACTGTAACACTGATACATCCCACACCCCTCACTGTAACACTGATATACCCCACACCCCTCACTGTAACACTGATATACCCCACACACCTCACTGTAACACTGATATATCCCACACCCCTCACTGTAACACTGATATACCCCACACCCCTCACTGTAACACTGATATACCCCACACCCCTCACTGTAACACTCTGATATACCCCACACCCCTCACTGTAACACTGATACACCCCACACCCCTCACTGTAACACTGATATAAACCACACCCCTCACTGTTACACTGATATATCCCACACCCCTCACTGTAACACAGATATACCCCACACCCCTCACTGTAACACTGATATACCCCACACCCCTCACTGTAACACTCTGATATATCCCACACCCCTCACTGTAACACTCTGATATACCCCACACCCCTCACTGTAACACTGATATACCCCACACCCCTCACTGTAACACTGATATACCCCACACCCCTCACTGTAACACTGATATACCCCACACCCCTCACTGTAACACTGATATACCCCACACCCCTCACTGTAACACTCTGATATACCCCACACCCCTCACTGTAACACTGATATATCCCACACCCCTCACTGTAACACTCTGATATACCCCACACCCCTCACTGTAACACTGATATACCCCACACCCCTCACTGTAACACTGATATACCCCACACCCCTCACTGTAACACTGATATACCTCACACCCCTCCCTGTACCACTCTGATATACCCCACACCCCTCACTTTAACACTGATATACCCCACACCACTCACTGTAACACTGATATACCCCACACCCCTCACTGTAACACTGATATACCCCACACCCCTCACTGTAACACTGATATACCCCACACCCCTCCCTGTGCCACTCTGATATACCCCACACCCCTCACTTTAACACTGATATACCCCACACCACTCACTGTAACACTCTGATATACCCCACACCCCTCACTGTAACACTCTGATATACCCCACACCCCTCACTGTAACACTGATATACCCCACACCCCTCACTGTAACACTGATATACTCCACACCCCTCACTGTAACACTGATATACCCCACACCCCTCACTGTAACACTGATATACCCCACACCCCTCACTGTAACACTGATATATCCCACACCCCTCACTTTAACACTCTGATATACCCCACACCCCTCACTGTAACACTGATATACCCCACACCCCTCACTGTAACACTGATATACCCCACACCCCTCACTGTAACACTGATATATCCCACACCCCTCACTGTAACACTGATATACCCCTCACCCCTCACTGTAACACTGATATACCCCACACCGCTCACTGTAACACTGATATATCCCACACCCCTCACTGTAACAGATATACCCCACACCCCTCACTGTAACACTGATATACCCCTCACCCCTCACTGTAACACTGATATATCCCACACCCCTCACTGTAACACTGATATACCCCACACCCCTCACTGTAACACTGATATACCCCACACCCCTCACTGTAACACTCTGATATACCCACACCCCTCACTCTAACACTGATATACCCCACACCCCTCACTGTAACACTGATATACCCCACACCCCTCACTGTAACACTGATATACCCCACACCCCGCACTGTAACACTCTGATATATCCCACACCCCTCACTGTAACACTCTGATATACCCCACACCCCTCACTGTAACACTCTGATATACCCCACACCCCTCACTGTAACACTGATATACCCCCCACCCCTCACTGTAACACTCTGATATACCCCACACCCCTCACTGTAACACTGATACACCCCACACCCCTCACTGTAACACTCTGATATACCCCACACCCCTCACTGTAACACTGATATACCCCACACCTCGCACTGTAACACTGATATACTCCACACCCCTCACTGTAACACTCTGATATACCCCACACCCCTCACTGTAACACTGATATACCCCACACCCCTCACTGTAACACTCTGATATACCCCACACCCCTCACTGTAACACTGATATACCCCACACCCCTCACTGTAACACTGATATACCCCACACCCCTCACTGTAACACTGATATACCCCCACACCCCTCACTGTAACACTGATATACCCCACACCCCTCACTGTAACACTGATATACCCCACACCCCTCACTGTAACACTGATATACCCCACACCCCTCACTGTAACACTGATATACCCCACACCCCTCACTGTAACACTGATATACCCCACACCCCTCACTGTAACACTGATATACCCCACACCCCTCACTGTAACACTCTGTTATATCCCCACACCCCTCACTGTAACACTCTGATATATCCCACACCCCTCACTGTAACACTCTGATATACCCCACACCCCTCACTGTAACACTCTGATATACCCCACATCCCTCACTGTAACACTGATATACCCCACACCCCTCACTGTAACACTCTGATATACCCCACACCCCTCACTGTAACACTGATATACCCCACACCCCTCACTGTAACACTGATATACCCCACAACCCTCACTGTAACACTGATATACCCCACACCCCTCACTGTAACACTGATATACCCCATCCCCTCACTGTAACACTGATATACCCCACACCCCTCACTGTAACACTGATATACCCCACACCCCTCACTGTAACACTGATATACCCCACACCCCTCACTGTAACACTCTGTTATACCCCACACCCCTCACTGTAACACTCTGATATATCCCACACCCCTCACTGTAACACTGATATACCCCCCACCCCTCACTGTAACACTCTGATATACCCCACACCCCTCACTGTAACACTGATACACCCCACACCCCTCACTGTAACACTCTGATATACCCCACACCCCTCACTGTAACACTGATATACCCCACACCCCGCACTGTAACACTGATATACTCCACACCCCTCACTGTAACACTCTGATATACCCCACACCCCTCACTGTAACACTGATATACCCCACACCCCTCACTGTAACACTCTGATATACCCCACACCCCTCACTGTAACACTGATATACCCCACACCCCTCACTGTAACACTGATATACCCCACACCCCTCACTGTAATACACTGATATACCCCACACCCCTTACTGTAACACTGATATACCCCACACCCCTCACTGTAACACTGATATACCCCACACCCCTCACTGTAACACTGATATACCCCACACCCCTCACTGTAACACTGATATACCCCACACCCCTCACTGTAACACTGATATATCCCACACCCCTCACTGTAACTCTGATATACCCCACACCCCTCACTGTAACACTGATATACCCCACACCCCTCACTGTAACACTGATATACCCCACACCCCTCACTGTAACACTGATATACCCCACACCCCTCACTGTAACACTGATATACCCCACACCCCTCACTGTAACACTGATATACCCCACACCCCTCACTGTAACACTGATATACCCCACACCCCTCACTGTAACACTCTGATATACCCCACACCCCTCACTGTTACACTGATATACCCCACACCCCTCACTGTAACACTGATATATCCCACACCCCTCACTGTAACACTGATATACCCCACACCCCTCACTGTAACACTGATATACCCCACACACCTCACTGTAACACTGATATACCCCACACCCCTCACTGTAACACTGATATACCCCACACCCCTCACTGTAACACTGATATACCCCACACCCCTCACTGTAACACTCTGATATACCCCACACCCCTCACTGTAACACTGATATACCCCAGACCCCTCACTGTAACACTGATATACCCCACACCCCTCACTGTTACACTGATATACCCCACACCCCTCACTGTAACACTGATACATCCCACACCCCTCACTGTAACACTGATATACCCCACACCCCTCACTGTAACACTGATATACCCCACACACCTCACTGTAACACTGATATATCCCACACCCCTCACTGTAACACTGATATACCCCACACCCCTCACTGTAACACTGATATACCCCACACCCCTCACTGTAACACTCTGATATACCCCACACCCCTCACTGTAACACTGATACACCCCACACCCCTCACTGTAACACTGATATAAACCACACCCCTCACTGTTACACTGATATATCCCACACCCCTCACTGTAACACAGATATACCCCACACCCCTCACTGTAACACTGATATACCCCACACCCCTCACTGTAACACTCTGATATATCCCACACCCCTCACTGTAACACTCTGATATACCCCACACCCCTCACTGTAACACTGATATACCCCACACCCCTCACTGTAACACTGATATACCCCACACCCCTCACTGTAACACTGATATACCCCACACCCCTCACTGTAACACTGATATACCCCACACCCCTCACTGTAACACTCTGATATACCCCACACCCCTCACTGTAACACTGATATATCCCACACCCCTCACTGTAACACTCTGATATACCCCACACCCCTCACTGTAACACTGATATACCCCACACCCCTCACTGTAACACTGATATACCCCACACCCCTCACTGTAACACTGATATACCTCACACCCCTCCCTGTACCACTCTGATATACCCCACACCCCTCACTTTAACACTGATATACCCCACACCACTCACTGTAACACTGATATACCCCACACCCCTCACTGTAACACTGATATACCCCACACCCCTCACTGTAACACTGATATACCCCACACCCCTCCCTGTGCCACTCTGATATACCCCACACCCCTCACTTTAACACTGATATACCCCACACCACTCACTGTAACACTCTGATATACCCCACACCCCTCACTGTAACACTCTGATATACCCCACACCCCTCACTGTAACACTGATATACCCCACACCCCTCACTGTAACACTGATATACTCCACACCCCTCACTGTAACACTGATATACCCCACACCCCTCACTGTAACACTGATATACCCCACACCCCTCACTGTAACACTGATATATCCCACACCCCTCACTTTAACACTCTGATATACCCCACACCCCTCACTGTAACACTGATATACCCCACACCCCTCACTGTAACACTGATATACCCCACACCCCTCACTGTAACACTGATATATCCCACACCCCTCACTGTAACACTGATATACCCCTCACCCCTCACTGTAACACTGATATACCCCACACCGCTCACTGTAACACTGATATATCCCACACCCCTCACTGTAACAGATATACCCCACACCCCTCACTGTAACACTGATATACCCCTCACCCCTCACTGTAACACTGATATATCCCACACCCCTCACTGTAACACTGATATACCCCACACCCCTCACTGTAACACTGATATACCCCACACCCCTCACTGTAACACTCTGATATACCCACACCCCTCACTCTAACACTGATATACCCCACACCCCTCACTGTAACACTGATATACCCCACACCCCTCACTGTAACACTGATATACCCCACACCCCGCACTGTAACACTCTGATATATCCCACACCCCTCACTGTAACACTCTGATATACCCCACACCCCTCACTGTAACACTCTGATATACCCCACACCCCTCACTGTAACACTGATATACCCCCCACCCCTCACTGTAACACTCTGATATACCCCACACCCCTCACTGTAACACTGATACACCCCACACCCCTCACTGTAACACTCTGATATACCCCACACCCCTCACTGTAACACTGATATACCCCACACCTCGCACTGTAACACTGATATACTCCACACCCCTCACTGTAACACTCTGATATACCCCACACCCCTCACTGTAACACTGATATACCCCACACCCCTCACTGTAACACTCTGATATACCCCACACCCCTCACTGTAACACTGATATACCCCACACCCCTCACTGTAACACTGATATACCCCACACCCCTCACTGTAACACTGATATACCCCCACACCCCTCACTGTAACACTGATATACCCCACACCCCTCACTGTAACACTGATATACCCCACACCCCTCACTGTAACACTGATATACCCCACACCCCTCACTGTAACACTGATATACCCCACACCCCTCACTGTAACACTGATATACCCCACACCCCTCACTGTAACACTGATATACCCCACACCCCTCACTGTAACACTCTGTTATATCCCCACACCCCTCACTGTAACACTCTGATATATCCCACACCCCTCACTGTAACACTCTGATATACCCCACACCCCTCACTGTAACACTCTGATATACCCCACATCCCTCACTGTAACACTGATATACCCCACACCCCTTACTGTAACACTCTGATATACCCCACACCCCTCACTGTAACACTGATATACCCCACACCCCTCACTGTAACACTGATATACCCCACAACCCTCACTGTAACACTGATATACCCCACACCCCTCACTGTAACACTGATATACCCCATCCCCTCACTGTAACACTGATATACCCCACACCCCTCACTGTAACACTGATATACCCCACACCCCTCACTGTAACACTGATATACCCCACACCCCTCACTGTAACACTCTGTTATACCCCACACCCCTCACTGTAACACTCTGATATATCCCACACCCCTCACTGTAACACTGATATACCCCCCACCCCTCACTGTAACACTCTGATATACCCCACACCCCTCACTGTAACACTGATACACCCCACACCCCTCACTGTAACACTCTGATATACCCCACACCCCTCACTGTAACACTGATATACCCCACACCCCGCACTGTAACACTGATATACTCCACACCCCTCACTGTAACACTCTGATATACCCCACACCCCTCACTGTAACACTGATATACCCCACACCCCTCACTGTAACACTCTGATATACCCCACACCCCTCACTGTAACACTGATATACCCCACACCCCTCACTGTAACACTGATATACCCCACACCCCTCACTGTAACACTGATATACCCCCACACCCCTCACTGTAACACTGATATACCCCACACCCCTCACTGTAACACTGATATACCCCACACCCCTCACTGTAACACTGATATACCCCACACCCCTCACTGTAACACTGATATACCCCACACCCCTCACTGTAACACTGATATACCCCACACCCCTCACTGTAACACTCTGATATCCCCACACCCCTCACTCTAACACTGATATACCCCACACCCCTCACTGTAACACTGATATACCCCACACCCCTCACTGTAACACTGATATACCCCACACCCCGCACTGTAACACTCTGATATATCCCACACCCCTCACTGTAACACTCTGATATACCCCACACCCCTCACTGTAACACTCTGATATACCCCACACCCCTCACTGTAACACTGATATACCCCCCACCCCTCACTGTAACACTCTGATATACCCCACACCCCTCACTGTAACACTGATACACCCCACACCCCTCACTGTAACACTCTGATATACCCCACACCCCTCACTGTAACACTGATATACCCCACACCCCGCACTGTAACACTGATATACTCCACACCCCTCACTGTAACACTCTGATATACCCCACACCCCTCACTGTAACACTGATATACCCCACACCCCTCACTGTAACACTCTGATATACCCCACACCCCTCACTGTAACACTGATATACCCCACACCCCTCACTGTAACACTGATATACCCCACACCCCTCACTGTAACACTGATATACCCCCACACCCCTCACTGTAACACTGATATACCCCACACCCCTCACTGTAACACTGATATACCCCACACCCCTCACTGTAACACTGATATACCCCACACCCCTCACTGTAACACTGATATACCCCACACCCCTCACTGTAACACTGATATACCCCACACCCCTCACTGTAACACTGATATACCCCACACCCCTCACTGTAACACTGATATACCCCACACCCCTCACTGTAACACTGATATACCCCACACCCCTCACTGTAACACTGATATACCCCACACCCCGCACTGTAACACTCTGATATATCCCACACCCCTCACTGTAACACTCTGATATACCCCACACCCCTCACTGTAACACTCTGATATACCCCACACCCCTCACTGTAACACTGATACACCCCACACCCCTCACTGTAACACTGATATACCCCACACCCCTCACTGTAACACTGATATACCCCACACCCCTCACTGTAACACTGATATACCCCACACCCCGCACTGTAACACTCTGATATATCCCACACCCCTCACTGTAACACTCTGATATACCCCCCACCCCTCACTGTAACACTCTGATATACCCCACACCCCTCACTGTAACACTGATACACCCCACACCCCTCACTGTAACACTCTGATATACCCCACACCCCTCACTGTAACACTGATATACCCCACACCCCGCACTGTAACACTGATATACTCCACACCCCTCACTGTAACACTCTGATATACCCCACACCCCTCACTGTAACACTGATATACCCCACACCCCTCACTGTAACACTCTGATATACCCCACACCCCTCACTGTAACACTGATATACCCCACACCCCTCACTGTAACACTGATATACCCCACACCCCTCACTGTAACACTGATATACCCCCACACCCCTCACTGTAACACTGATATACCCCACACCCCTCACTGTAACACTGATATACCCCACACCCCTCACTGTAACACTGATATACCCCACACCCCTCACTGTAACACTGATATACCCCACACCCCTCACTGTAACACTGATATACCCCACACCCCTCACTGTAACACTGATATACCCCACACCCCTCACTGTAACACTCTGTTATATCCCCACACCCCTCACTGTAACACTCTGATATACCCCACACCCCTCACTGTAACACTCTGATATACCCCACATCCCTCACTGTAACACTGATATACCCCACACCCCTCACTGTAACACTCTGATATACCCCACACCCCTCACTGTAACACTGATATACCCCACACCCCTCACTGTAACACTGATATACCCCACAACCCTCACTGTAACACTGATATACCCCACACCCCTCACTGTAACACTGATATACCCCATCCCCTCACTGTAACACTGATATACCCCACACCCCTCACTGTAACACTGATATACCCCACACCCCTCACTGTAACACTGATATACCCCACACTCCTCACTGTAACACTCTGTTATACCCAACACCCCTCACTGTAACACTCTGATATATCCCACACCCCTCACTGTAACACTGATATACCCCCCACCCCTCACTGTAACACTCTGATATACCCCACACCCCTCACTGTAACACTGATACACCCCACACCCCTCACTGTAACACTCTGATATACCCCACACCCCTCACTGTAACACTGATATACCCCACACCCCGCACTGTAACACTGATATACTCCACACCCCTCACTGTAACACTCTGATATACCCCACACCCCTCACTGTAACACTGATATACCCCACACCCCTCACTGTAACACTCTGATATACCCCACACCCCTCACTGTAACACTGATATACCCCACACCACTCACTGTAACACTGATATACCCCACACCCCTCACTGTAACACTGATATACCCCCACACCCCTCACTGTAACACTGATATACCCCACACCCCTCACTGTAACACTGATATACCCCACACCCCTCACTGTAACACTGATATACCCCACACCCCTCACTGTAACACTGATATACCCCACACCCCTCACTGTAACACTGATATACCCCACACCCCTCACTGTAACACTGATATACCCCACACCCCTCACTGTAACACTCTGTTATACCCCACACCCCTCACTGTAACACTCTGATATATCCCACACCCCTCACTGTAACACTCTGATATACCCCACACCCCTCACTGTAACACTCTGATATACCCCACACCCCTCACTGTAACACTGATATACCCCACACCCCTCACTGTAACACTCTGATATACCCCACACCCCTCACTGTAACACTGATATACCCCACACCCCTCACTGTAACACTGATATACCCCACAACCCTCACTGTAACACTGATATACCCCACACCCCTCACTGTAACACTGATATACCCCATCCCCTCACTGTAACACTGATATACCCCACACCCCTCACTGTAACACTGATATACCCCACACCCCTCACTGTAACACTGATATACCCCACACCCCTCACTGTAACACTCTGTTATACCCCACACCCCTCACTGTAACACTCTGATATATCCCACACCCCTCACTGTAACACTCTGATATACCCCACACCCCTCACTGTAACACTCTGATATACCCCACACCCCTCACTGTAACACTGATATACCCCACACCCCGCACTGTAACACTCTGATATATCCCACACCCCTCACTGTAACACTCTGATATACCCCACACCCCTCACTGTAACACTGATATACCCCACACCCCTCACTGTAACACTGATATACCCCACACCCCTCACTGTAATACACTGATATACCCCACACCCCTCACTGTAACACTGATATACCCCACACCCCTCACTGTAACACTCTGATATACCCCACACCCCTCACTGTAACACTGATACACCCCACACCCCTCACTGTAACACTCTGATATACCCCACACCCCTCACTGTAACACTGATATACCCCACACCCCGCACTGTAACACTGATATACTCCACACCCCTCACTGTAACACTCTGAT
Source organism: Scyliorhinus torazame (assembly GCF_047496885.1). Classification (NCBI taxonomy): domain Eukaryota; kingdom Metazoa; phylum Chordata; class Chondrichthyes; order Carcharhiniformes; family Scyliorhinidae; genus Scyliorhinus; species Scyliorhinus torazame. Next base: position 168,596,601 of record NC_092724.1, read on the forward strand.
ATACCCCACACCCCTCACTGTAACACTGATATACCCCACACCCCTCACTGTAACACTCTGATATACCCCACACCCCTCACTGTAACACTGATATACCCCACACCCCTCACTGTAACACTGATATACCCCACACCCCTCACTGTAACACTGATATACCCCCACACCCCTCACTGTAACACTGATATACCCCACACCCCTCACTGTAACACTGATATACCCCACACCCCTCACTGTAACACTGATATACCCCACACCCCTCACTGTAACACTGATATACCCCACACCCCTCACTGTAACACTGATATACCCCACACCCCTCACTGTAACACTCTGATATCCCCACACCCCTCACTCTAACACTGATATACCCCACACCCCTCACTGTAACACTGATATACCCCACACCCCTCACTGTAACACTGATATACCCCACACCCCGCACTGTAACACTCTGATATATCCCACACCCCTCACTGTAACACTCTGATATACCCCACACCCCTCACTGTAACACTCTGATATACCCCACACCCCTCACTGTAACACTGATATACCCCCCACCCCTCACTGTAACACTCTGATATACCCCACACCCCTCACTGTAACACTGATACACCCCACACCCCTCACTGTAACACTCTGATATACCCCACACCCCTCACTGTAACACTGATATACCCCACACCCCGCACTGTAACACTGATATACTCCACACCCCTCACTGTAACACTCTGATATACCCCACACCCCTCACTGTAACACTGATATACCCCACACCCCTCACTGTAACACTCTGATATACCCCACACCCCTCACTGTAACACTGATATACCCCACACCCCTCACTGTAACACTGATATACCCCACACCCCTCACTGTAACACTGATATACCCCCACACCCCTCACTGTAACACTGATATACCCCACACCCCTCACTGTAACACTGATATACCCCACACCCCTCACTGTAACACTGATATACCCCACACCCCTCACTGTAACACTGATATACCCCACACCCCTCACTGTAACACTGATATACCCCACACCCCTCACTGTAACACTGATATACCCCACACCCCTCACTGTAACACTGATATACCCCACACCCCTCACTGTAACACTGATATACCCCACACCCCTCACTGTAACACTGATATACCCCACACCCCGCACTGTAACACTCTGATATATCCCACACCCCTCACTGTAACACTCTGATATACCCCACACCCCTCACTGTAACACTCTGATATACCCCACACCCCTCACTGTAACACTGATACACCCCACACCCCTCACTGTAACACTGATATACCCCACACCCCTCACTGTAACACTGATATACCCCACACCCCTCACTGTAACACTGATATACCCCACACCCCGCACTGTAACACTCTGATATATCCCACACCCCTCACTGTAACACTCTGATATACCCCCCACCCCTCACTGTAACACTCTGATATACCCCACACCCCTCACTGTAACACTGATACACCCCACACCCCTCACTGTAACACTCTGATATACCCCACACCCCTCACTGTAACACTGATATACCCCACACCCCGCACTGTAACACTGATATACTCCACACCCCTCACTGTAACACTCTGATATACCCCACACCCCTCACTGTAACACTGATATACCCCACACCCCTCACTGTAACACTCTGATATACCCCACACCCCTCACTGTAACACTGATATACCCCACACCCCTCACTGTAACACTGATATACCCCACACCCCTCACTGTAACACTGATATACCCCCACACCCCTCACTGTAACACTGATATACCCCACACCCCTCACTGTAACACTGATATACCCCACACCCCTCACTGTAACACTGATATACCCCACACCCCTCACTGTAACACTGATATACCCCACACCCCTCACTGTAACACTGATATACCCCACACCCCTCACTGTAACACTGATATACCCCACACCCCTCACTGTAACACTCTGTTATATCCCCACACCCCTCACTGTAACACTCTGATATACCCCACACCCCTCACTGTAACACTCTGATATACCCCACATCCCTCACTGTAACACTGATATACCCCACACCCCTCACTGTAACACTCTGATATACCCCACACCCCTCACTGTAACACTGATATACCCCACACCCCTCACTGTAACACTGATATACCCCACAACCCTCACTGTAACACTGATATACCCCACACCCCTCACTGTAACACTGATATACCCCATCCCCTCACTGTAACACTGATATACCCCACACCCCTCACTGTAACACTGATATACCCCACACCCCTCACTGTAACACTGATATACCCCACACTCCTCACTGTAACACTCTGTTATACCCAACACCCCTCACTGTAACACTCTGATATATCCCACACCCCTCACTGTAACACTGATATACCCCCCACCCCTCACTGTAACACTCTGATATACCCCACACCCCTCACTGTAACACTGATACACCCCACACCCCTCACTGTAACACTCTGATATACCCCACACCCCTCACTGTAACACTGATATACCCCACACCCCGCACTGTAACACTGATATACTCCACACCCCTCACTGTAACACTCTGATATACCCCACACCCCTCACTGTAACACTGATATACCCCACACCCCTCACTGTAACACTCTGATATACCCCACACCCCTCACTGTAACACTGATATACCCCACACCACTCACTGTAACACTGATATACCCCACACCCCTCACTGTAACACTGATATACCCCCACACCCCTCACTGTAACACTGATATACCCCACACCCCTCACTGTAACACTGATATACCCCACACCCCTCACTGTAACACTGATATACCCCACACCCCTCACTGTAACACTGATATACCCCACACCCCTCACTGTAACACTGATATACCCCACACCCCTCACTGTAACACTGATATACCCCACACCCCTCACTGTAACACTCTGTTATACCCCACACCCCTCACTGTAACACTCTGATATATCCCACACCCCTCACTGTAACACTCTGATATACCCCACACCCCTCACTGTAACACTCTGATATACCCCACACCCCTCACTGTAACACTGATATACCCCACACCCCTCACTGTAACACTCTGATATACCCCACACCCCTCACTGTAACACTGATATACCCCACACCCCTCACTGTAACACTGATATACCCCACAACCCTCACTGTAACACTGATATACCCCACACCCCTCACTGTAACACTGATATACCCCATCCCCTCACTGTAACACTGATATACCCCACACCCCTCACTGTAACACTGATATACCCCACACCCCTCACTGTAACACTGATATACCCCACACCCCTCACTGTAACACTCTGTTATACCCCACACCCCTCACTGTAACACTCTGATATATCCCACACCCCTCACTGTAACACTCTGATATACCCCACACCCCTCACTGTAACACTCTGATATACCCCACACCCCTCACTGTAACACTGATATACCCCACACCCCGCACTGTAACACTCTGATATATCCCACACCCCTCACTGTAACACTCTGATATACCCCACACCCCTCACTGTAACACTCTGATATACCCCACACCCCTCACTGTAACACTGATATACCCCACACCCCTCACTGTAACACTCTGATATACCCCACACCCCTCACTGTAACACTGATATACCCCACACCCCGCACTGTAACACTCTGATATATCCCACACCCCTCACTGTAACACTCTGATATACCCCACACCCCTCACTGTAACACTGATATACCCCACACCCCTCACTGTAACACTCTGATATACCCCACACCCCTCACTGTAACACTGATATACCCCACACCCCTCACTGTAACACTCTGATATACCCCACACCCCTCACTGTAACACTGATATACCCCACACCCCTCACTGTAACACTCTGATATACCCCACACCCCGCACTGTAACACTGATATACCCCACACCCCGCACTGTAACACTGATATACCCCACACCCCTCCCTGCAACACTGATATACCCCACACCCCTCACTGTAACACTGATATACCCCACACCCCTCACTGTAACACTGATATACCCCACACCCCTCACTGTAATACACTGATATACCCCACACCCCTCACTGTAACACTGATATACCCCACACCCCTCACTGTAACACTGATATACCCCACACCCCTCACTGTAACACTGATATACCCCACACCCCGCACTTTAACACTGATATACCCCACACCCCTCACTGTAACACTCTGATATACCCCACACCCCTCACTGTAACACTGATATACCCCACACCCCTCACTGTAACACTCTGATATACCCCACACCCCTCACTGTAACACTGATATACCCCACACCCCTCACTGTAACACTGATATACCCCCCACCCCTCACTGTAACACTCTGATATACCCCACACCCCTCACTGTAACACTGATACACCCCACACCCCTCACTGTAACACTCTGATATACCCCACACCCCTCACTGTAACACTGATATACCCCACACCCCGCACTGTAACACTGATATACTCCACACCCCTCACTGTAACACTCTGATATACCCCACACCCCTCACTGTAACACTGATATACCCCACACCCCTCACTGTAACACTCTGATATACCCCACACCCCTCACTGTAACACTGATATACCCCACACCCCTCACTGTAACACTGATATACCCCACACCCCTCACTGTAACACTGATATACCCCCACACCCCTCACTGTAACACTGATATACCCCACACCCCTCACTGTAACACTGATATACCCCACACCCCTCACTGTAACACTGATATACCCCACACCCCTCACTGTAACACTGATATACCCCACACCCCTCACTGTAACACTGATATACCCCACACCCCTCACTGTAACACTGATATACCCCACACCCCTCACTGTAACACTCTGTTATATCCCCACACCCCTCACTGTAACACTCTGATATATCCCACACCCCTCACTGTAACACTCTGATATACCCCACACCCCTCACTGTAACACTCTGATATACCCCACATCCCTCACTGTAACACTGATATACCCCACACCCCTCACTGTAACACTCTGATATACCCCACACCCCTCACTGTAACACTGATATACCCCACACCCCTCACTGTAACACTGATATACCCCACAACCCTCACTGTAACACTGATATACCCCACACCCCTCACTGTAACACTGATATACCCCATCCCCTCACTGTAACACTGATATACCCCACACCCCTCACTGTAACACTGATATACCCCACACCCCTCACTGTAACACTGATATACCCCACACCCCTCACTGTAACACTCTGTTATACCCCACACCCCTCACTGTAACACTCTGATATATCCCACACCCCTCACTGTAACACTGATATACCCCCCACCCCTCACTGTAACACTCTGATATACCCCACACCCCTCACTGTAACACTGATACACCCCACACCCCTCACTGTAACACTCTGATATACCCCACACCCCTCACTGTAACACTGATATACCCCACACCCCGCACTGTAACACTGATATACTCCACACCCCTCACTGTAACACTCTGATATACCCCACACCCCTCACTGTAACACTGATATACCCCACACCCCTCACTGTAACACTCTGATATACCCCACACCCCTCACTGTAACACTGATATACCCCACACCCCTCACTGTAACACTGATATACCCCACACCCCTCACTGTAACACTGATATACCCCCACACCCCTCACTGTAACACTGATATACCCCACACCCCTCACTGTAACACTGATATACCCCACACCCCTCACTGTAACACTGATATACCCCACACCCCTCACTGTAACACTGATATACCCCACACCACTCACTGTAACACTGATATACCCCACACCCCTCACTGTAACACTCTGATATACCCACACCCCTCACTCTAACACTGATATACCCCACACCCCTCACTGTAACACTGATATACCCCACACCCCTCACTGTAACACTGATATACCCCACACCCCGCACTGTAACACTCTGATATATCCCACACCCCTCACTTTAACACTCTGATATACCCCACACCCCTCACTGTAACACTCTGATATACCCCACACCCCTCACTGTAACACTGATATACCCCCCACCCCTCACTGTAACACTCTGATATACCCCACACCCCTCACTGTAACACTGATACACCCCACACCCCTCACTGTAACACTCTGATATACCCCACACCCCTCACTGTAACACTGATATACCCCACACCCCGCACTGTAACACTGATATACTCCACACCCCTCACTGTAACACTCTGATATACCCCACACCCCTCACTGTAATACACTGATATACCCCACACCCCTCACTGTAACACTGATATACCCCACACCCCTCACTGTAACACTGATATACCCCACACCCCTCACTGTAACACTGATATACCCCACACCCCGCACTGTAACACTGATATACCCCACACCCCTCACTGTAACACTCTGATATACCCCACACCCCTCACTGTAACACTGATATACCCCACACCCCTCACTGTAACACTCTGATATACCCCACACCCCTCACTGTAACACTGATATACCCCACACCCCTCACTGTAACACTGATATACCCCACACCCCTCACTGTAATACACTGATATACCCCACACCCCTCACTGTAACACTGATATACCCCACACCCCTCACTGTAACACTCTGATATACCCCACACCCCTCACTGTAACACTGATATACCCCACACCCCTCACTGTAACACTGATATACCCCACAACCCTCACTGTAACACTGATATACCCCACACCCCTCACTGTAACACTGATATACCCCATCCCCTCACTGTAACACTGATATACCCCACACCCCTCACTGTAACACTGATATACCCCACACCCCTCACTGTAACACTGATATACCCCACACCCCTCACTGTAACACTCTGTTATACCCCACACCCCTCACTGTAACACTCTGATATATCCCACACCCCTCACTGTAACACTGATATACCCCCCACCCCTCACTGTAACACTCTGATATACCCCACACCCCTCACTGTAACACTGATACACCCCACACCCCTCACTGTAACACTCTGATATACCCCACACCCCTCACCGTAACACTGATATACCCCACACCCCGCACTGTAACACTGATATACTCCACACCCCTCACTGTAACACTCTGATATACCCCACACCCCTCACTGTAACACTGATATACCCCACACCCCTCACTGTAACACTCTGATATACCCCACACCCCTCACTGTAACACTGATATACCCCACACCCCTCACTGTAACACTGATATACCCCACACCCCTCACTGTAACACTGATATACCCCCACACCCCTCACTGTAACACTGATATACCCCACACCCCTCACTGTAACACTGATATACCCCACACCCCTCACTGTAACACTGATATACCCCACACCCCTCACTGTAACACTGATATACCCCACACCCCTCACTGTAACACTGATATACCCCACACCCCTCACTGTAACACTGATATACCCCACACCCCTCATTGTAACACTCTGATATACCCCACACCCCTCACTGTAACACTGATATACCCCACACCCCTCACTGTAACACTGATATACCCCACAACCCTCACTGTAACACTGATATACCCCACACCCCTCACTGTAACACTGATATACCCCATCCCCTCACTGTAACACTGATATACCCCACACCCCTCACTGTAACACTGATATACCCCACACCCCTCACTGTAACACTGATATACCCCACACCCCTCACTGTAACACTCTGTTATACCCCACACCCCTCACTGTAACACTCTGATATCTCCCACACCCCTCACTGTAACACTCTGATATACCCCACACCCCTCACTGTAACACTCTGATATACCCCACACCCCTCACTGTAACACTGATATACCCCACACCCCGCACTGTAACACTCTGATATATCCCACACCCCTCACTGTAACACTCTGATATACCCCACACCCCTCACTGTAACACTCTGATATACCCCACACCCCTCACTGTAACACTGATATACCCCACACCCCTCACTGTAACACTCTGATATACCCCACACCCCTCACTGTAACACTGATATACCCCACACCCCGCACTGTAACACTCTGATATATCCCACACCCCTCACTGTAACACTCTGATATACCCCACACCCCTCACTGTAACACTGATATACCCCACACCCCTCACTGTAACACTCTGATATACCCCACACCCCTCACTGTAACACTGATATACCCCACACCCCTCACTGTAACACTCTGATATACCCCACACCCCTCACTGTAACACTGATATACCCCACACCCCTCACTGTAACACTCTGATATACCCCACACCCCGCACTGTAACACTGATATACCCCACACCCCGCACTGTAACACTGATATACCCCACACCCCTCACTGCAACACTGATATACCCCACACCCCTCACTGTAACACTGATATACCCCACACCCCTCACTGTAACACTGATATACCCCACACCCCTCACTGTAATACACTGATATACCCCACACCCCTCACTGTAACACTGATATACCCCACACCCCTCACTGTAACACTGATATACCCCACACCCCTCACTGTAACACTGATATACCCCACACCCCGCACTGTAACACTGATATACCCCACACCCCTCACTGTAACACTCTGATATACCCCACACCCCTCACTGTAACACTGATATACCCCACACCCCTCACTGTAACACTCTGATATACCCCACACCCCTCACTGTAACACTGATATACCCCACACCCCTCACTGTAACACTGATATACCCCACACCCCTCACTGTAATACACTGATATACCCCACACCCCTCACTGTAACACTGATATACCCCACACCCCTCACTGTAACACTGATATACCCCACACACCCCACTGTAACACTGATATACCCCACACCCCGCACTGTAACCCTGATATACCCCACACCCCTCGCTGTAACACTGATATACCCCACACCCCTCACTGTAACACTGATATACCCCACACCCCTCACTGTAACACTGATATACCCCACACCCCTCACTGTAACACTGATATATCCCACACCCCTCACTGTAACTCTGATATACCCCACACCCCTCACTGTAACACTGATATACCCCACACCCCTCACTGTAACACTGATATACCCCACACCCCTCACTGTAACACTGATATACCCCACACCCCTCACTGTAACACTGATATACCCCACACCCCTCACTGTAACACTGATATACCCCACACCCCTCACTGTAACACTGATATACCCCACACCCCTCACTGTAACACTCTGATATACCCCACACCCCTCACTGTTACACTGATATACCCCACACCCCTCACTGTAACACTGATATATCCCACACCCCTCACTGTAACACTGATATACCCCACACCCCTCACTGTAACACTGATATACCCCACACCCCTCACTGTAACACTCTGATATACCCCACACCCCTCACTGTAACACTGATATACCCCACACCCCTCACTGTAACACTGATATACCCCACACCCCTCACTGTTACACTGATATATCCCACACCCCTCACTGTAACACTGATATACCCCACACCCCTCAGTGTAACACTGATATACCCCACACCCCTCACTGTAACACTCTGATATACCCCACACCCCTCACTGTTACACTCTGATATACCCCACACCCCTCACTGTAACACTGATATACCCCACACCCCTCACTGTAACACTGATATACCCCACACCCCTCACTGTAACACTCTGATATACCCCACACCCCTCACTGTAACACTCTGATATACCCCACACCCCTCACTGTAACACTCTGATATACCCCACACCCCTCACTGAAACACTGATATACCCCACACCCCTCACTGTAACACTCTGATATACCCCACACCCCTCACTGTAACACTCTGATATACCCCACACCCCTCACTGTAACACTGATATACCCCACACCCCTCACTGTAACACTGATATACCCCACACCCCTCACTGTAACACTCCGATATACCCCACACCCCTCACTGTAACACTGATGTACCCCTCACTGTAACACTGATATACCCCACACCCCTCACTGTAACACTGATATACCCCACACACCCCTCACTGTAACACTGATATACCCCACACACCTCACTGTAACACTCTGATATACCCCACTCCCCTCACTGTAACACTCTGATATACCCCACACCCCTCACTGTAACACTGATATACCCCACACCCCTCACTGTAACACTCTGATATACCCCACACCCCTCACTGTAACACTCCAATATACCCCACACCTCTCACTGTAACACTCTGATATACCCCACACCCCTCACTGTAACACTCTGATATACCCCACACCCCTCACTGTAACACTGATATACCCCACACCCCTCACTGTAACACTGATATACCCCACACCCCTCACTGTAACACTCTGATATACCCCACACCCCTCACTGTAACACTCCGATATACCCCACACCCCTCACTGTAACACTCTGATATACCCCACACCCCTCACTTTAACACTCTGATATACCCCACACCCCTCACTGTAACACTGATATACCCCACACACCCCTCACTGTAACACTGATATACCCCACACCCCTCACTGTAACACTCTGATATACCCCACTCCCCTCACTGTAACACTCTGATATACCCCACACCCCTCACTGTAACACTGATATACCCCACACCCCTCACTGTAACACTCTGATATACCCCACACCCCTCACTGTAACACTCCAATATACCCCACACCCCTCACTGTAACACTGATATACCCCACACCCCTCACTGTAACACTGATATACCCCACAGCCCTCACTGCAACACTCTGATATACCCCACACCCCTCACTGTAACACTCTAATGTACCCCATACTGCAACACTCTGATACACAACACACCCCTCACTGTAACACTCTGATATGCGTGTGTGGGTCTGTGTCTGGGTTACTGTGGGTCTGTGTGTGGGTGTGGGTTACTGTGGGTCTGTATGTGGGTGTGGGTGTGGGTCTGTGTGGGTGTGCGTGTGGGTTACTGTGGGTCTGTGTGTGGGTGTGTATGTTGGTCTGTGTGTGGGTGTGTGTGTGGGTTTATGTGGGTCTGTGTGTGGGTGTGGGTTACTGTGGGTCTGTGTTTGGGTGTGTGGGTGGGTCTGTGTGTGGGTGTGTGTTTGGGTTACTGTGGGTCTGTGTGGGTTTGGGTGTGGATTTCTGTGGGTCTGTGTGTGGGTGGGTCTGTGTGTGGGTTACTGTGGGTCTGTGTATGGGTGTGTGTGTGGGTTACTGTGGGTTACTGTGGGTCTGTGTGTGTGTGTGTGTGTGTGTTTGTTTGGGTTACTGTGGGTCTGTGTGTGTGTGTGGGGGGGGTTACTGTGGGTGTGGGTGTGTGTGTGGGTTTGTGTGTGGGTTACTGTGGGTATGTGTTTGGGTGTGTGTGTGTGTGGGTCTGTGTGTGGGTGTGGGTTACTGTGTGTCAGTGTGTGGGTGTGTGTGTGGGTTTGTGTGTGGGTTACTGTGGGTCTGTGTTTGGGTGTGTGTGTGTGGGTCTGTATGGGCGTGGGTGTGGGTTACTGTGGTTCTGTGTGTGGATGTGTGGGTCTGTGGGTGGGTCTGTGTGTGGGTGTGGTGTGGGTTACTGTGGGTCTGTGTGTGGGTGTGTGTGTGGGTTACTGTGGGTCTCTCTGTGGGTGTGGGTTACTGTGTGTCTGTGTGTGTGGGTTACTGTAGATGGGTGTGTGTGTGGGTTTGTGTGTGGGTTACTGTGGGCCTGTGTGTGGGTGTCTGTGTGTGGGTCTGTGTGTGGGTGTGGGTGTGGGTTACTGTGGATCTGTGTGTGGGTGTGTGTGTGGGTGGGTGTGTGGGTTACTGTGGGTGTGTGTGGGTTACTGTGGGTGTGTGTGTGGGTTACTGTGGGTCTGTGTGTGGGTCTGTGTGGGTCTGTGTGGGTCTGTGCTGCCCCTCAGTTATTTCCTGATCTTTGTGATTTCAGGCCCAGCATTTTCGTGTCTTCACTCAGGAGGTTCTGGAAATTGGTCACAACGTCTCCTTCCTCCTGCTGCTGCCCTCATCGGACTCAGTCTGCACTGCCCCCGGGCAGGGCATCCCGGACAAACAATACTCCAGTTTCCTCTACCTCCCATTACAGATGTTTGAATTAGGTATGTCACAATGCGATTTCATTGGTCATTTCTCACAGAGGCAGCAAGCTGGTGTGAGGGGGCAAGGGAAGCTGGTGTGAGGGGGCAAGGGAAGCTGGTGTGAGGGGGCAAGGGAAGCTGGTGTGAGGGGGCAAGGGAAGCTGGTGTGAGGGGGCAAGGGAAGCTGGTGTGAGGGGGCAAGGGGCGCTGGTGTCAGGGGGCAATGGCAGCTGGTGTGATGGGGCAAGGGAAGCTGGTGTGATGGGGCAAGGGAACCTGGTGTCAGGGGCAAGGGAAGCTGGTGTCAGGGGGCAAGGGGCGCTGGTGTGAGGGGGCAATGGCAGCTGGTGTGATGGGGCAAGGGGAGCTGGTGTGAGGGGGCAAGGGGAACTGGTGTGAGGGGGCAAGGGAAGTTGGTGTCAGGGGGCAATGGCAGCTGGTGTGAGGGGGCAAGGGAAGCTGGTCAGTCTAACTGTACTGAGAACAGGCACTCACACAGAACCCTGTCAGTATGACTACTGAGAACAGGCACTCACACTGAACCATGTCAGTCTGACTGTTCTGAAAACAAGCACTCACACTGAACAATGTGAGTGTAACTGTACTGAGAACAGGCACTCACACTGAACCATGTCAGTATGACTGTACTGAGAACAGGCACTCACACAGAACAATGTCAGTATGACTGTACTGAGAACAGGCACTCACACTGATCCAAGTCAGTACGACTGTACTGCGAACAGGCACTCACACTGAACCAAGTCAGTGTGACTGAACTGAGAACAGATACTCACACTGAACCATGTCAGTCTGACTGTACTGAGTACAGGCACTCACACTGAACCATGTGAGTGTAACTGTACTGATAACAGGCACTCACACTGAACCATGTGAGTCTAACTGTACTGATAACAGGCACTCACACTGAACCATGTGAGTGTAACTACTGAAAACAGGCACTCATACTGAACCATGTCAGTCTGACTGTACTGAGAACAGGCACTCACACTGAACCATGTCAGTCTGACTGTACTGAGAACAGGCACTTACACCGAACCATGTCAGTATAACTGTACTGAGAGCAGGGACTCACACCGAGCCATGTCAGTATGACTGTACTGAGAACAGGCACGCACACTGAACAATGTCAGTATGACTGTACTGAGAACAGGCACTCACACTGAACAATGTCAGTATGACTGTACTGAGAACAGGCACTCACACTGATCCAAGTCAGTACGACTGTACTGAGAACAGGCACTCACACCGAACCATGTCAGTATAACTGTACTGAGAACAGGCACGCACACTGAACCATGTCAGTATAACTGTACTGGAAACAGGCACTCACACTGAACCACGTCAGTCTGACTGTACTGAGAACAGGCACTCACACCGAACCATGTCAGTATAACTGTACTGAGAACAGGCACGCACACTGAACCATGTCAGTATAACTGTACTGAAAACAGGCACTCACACTGAACCATGTCAGTCTGACTGTACTGAGAACAGGCACTCACACCGAACCATGTCAGTATAACTACTGAGAGCAGGGACTCACACCGAGCCATGTCAGTATGACTGTACTGAGAACAGGCACTCACACTGAACCATGTCAGTATAACTGTACTGAGAACAGGCACTCACACTGAACCATGTCAGTTTGACTGTACTGAGAACAGGCAATCACACTGAACCAAGTCAGTGTGACTGAGCTGAGAACAGGTACTCACACTGAACCATGTCAGTCTGACTGTACTGAGAACAGGCACTCACACCGAACCATGTCAGTATAACTGTACTGAGAGCAGGGACTCACACCGAGCCATGTCAGTATGACTGTACTGAGAACAGGCACTCACACTGAACCATGTCAGTATGACTGTACTGAAAACAGGCACTCACACTGAGCCATGTCAGTATAACTGTACTGAGAACAGGCACGCACACTGAACCATGTCAGTATAACTGTACTGAAAACAGGCACTCACACTGAACCATGTCAGTACGACTGTACTGAGAACAGGCACTCACACCGAACCATGTCAGTATAACTACTGAGAGCAGGGACTCACATCGAGCCATGTCAGTATGACTGTACTGAGAACAGGCACTCACACTGAACAATGTCAGTATGACTGTACTGAGAACAGGCACTCACACTGAACAATGTCAGTATAACTGTACTGAGAACAGGGACTCACACTGAGCCATGTCAGTATAACTGTACTGAGAACAGGCACGCACACTGAACCATGTCAGTATGACTGTACTGAGAACAGGCACTCACACCGAACCATGTCAGTATGACTGTACTGAGAACAGGCGCTCACACCGAACCATGTCAGTATAACTGTACTGAGAACAGGCACTCACACTGAACAATGTGAGTGTAACTGTACTGAAAACAGGCACTCACACTGAACCATGTCAGTCTGACTGTACTGAGAACAGGCACTCACACCGAACCATGTCAGTATAACTGTACTGAGAGCAGGGACTCACACCGAGCCATGTCAGTATGACTGTACTGAGAACAGGCACTTACACTGAACCATGTCAGTATGACTGTACTGAAAACAGGCACTCACACTGAACCATGTCAGTCTGACTGTACTGAGAACAGGCACTCACACTGAACCATGTCAGTATAACTGTACTGAGAACAGGCACTCACACCGAACCATGTCAGTATGACTGTACTGAGAACAGGCACTCACACCGAACCATGTCAGTATAACTGTACTGAGAACAGGTACTCACACTGAAGCATGTCAGTATGACTGTACTGAGAACAGGCACTCACACTGAACAATGTCAGTCTGACTGTACTGAGAACAGGCACTCACACTGAACAATGTCAGTATGACTGTACTGAGAACAGGCACTCACACTGATCCAAGTCAGTACGACTGTACTGCGAACAGGCACTCACACTGAACCAAGTCAGTGTGACTGAGCTGCGAACAGGTACTCACACTGAACCATGTCAGTCTGACTGTACTGAGTACAGGCACTCACACTGAACCATGTGAGTGTAACTGTACTGATAACAGGCACTCACACTGAACCATGTGAGTCTAACTGTACTGATAACAGGCACTCACACTGAACCATGTGAGTGTAACTGTACTGATAACAGGCACTCACACTGAACCATGTGAGTCTAACTGTACTGAGTACAGGCACTCACACTGAACCATGTGAGTGTAACTGTACTGATAACAGGCACTCACACTGAACCATGTGAGTGTAACTGTACTGATAACAGGCTCTCACACTGAACCATGTGAGTCTAACTGTACTGATAACAGGCACTCACACTGAACCATGTGAGTGTAACTACTGAAAACAGGCACTCACACTGAACCATGTGAGTGTAACTGTACTGATAACAGGCACTCACACTGAACCATGTCAGTCTGACTGTACTGAGAACAGGCACTCACACCGAACCATGTCAGTATAACTATACTGAGAGCAGGGACTCACACCGAGCCATGTCAGTGTGACTGTACTGAGAACAGGCACTCACACTGAACCAAGTCAGTATGACTGAGCTGAGAACAGGGACTCACACCGAGCCATGTCAGTATAACTACTGAGAGCAGGGACTCACACTGAGCCATGTCAGTCTGACTGTACTGAGAACAGGCACTCACACTGAACCATGTCAGTATAACTGTACTGAGAACAGGGACTCACACTGAGCCATGTCAGTATAACTGTACTGAGAACAGGGACTTACACTGAACAATGTCAGTATGACTGTACTGAGAACTGGCACTCAGACTGAACAATGTCAGTATGACTGTACTGAGAACAGGCACTCACACCGAACCATGTCAGTATGACTGTACTGAGAACAGGGACTCACACTGAGCCATGTCAGTATAACTGTACTGAGAACAGGCACTCACACCGAACCATGTCAGTATAGCTGTACTGAGAACAGGCACGCACACTGAACCATGTCAGTATGACTGTACTGAGAACAGGCACTCACACTGAACAATGTCAGTCTGACTGTACTGAGAACAGGCACTCACACCGAACCATGTCAGTATGACTGTACTGAGAACAGGCACTCACACTGAACCATGTCAGTATGACTGTACTGAGAACAGGCACTCACACTGAAGCATATCAGTATGACTGTACTAAGAATAGATGCTCACACAGCACAAGCTAGTGGCTTTTCACAGTAACTTCATTAAAGCCTACTTGTGACAATAAGCGAGTATTATTGTCATTATTATTATTCCTCACCTTCCTGTTTTGAGAATGGACTCTTACACTGCACCTGTCAGCCTACTGTACTGAGACCAGAAATTCACAAACCACCTTGAGCACGAGAGGAACCCCCCACGAGAACCTCCAACTAGCGGGACCCTCACAGGGGGAGCCCCCACAGGGACCCCCTAATTAGAGGGACTCCCCACAGGGACCTCCCAACTAAAGGTACCCCACACATAGGCCCCCTATCTTATAGGACCCCCCATAGGGACCCCCTACATAGAGGGACCTCCCACAGACCTGCCCCCTAGAGAAAATACCCCTGTCTGGAGGCTAGAGAGCAGCCCAGACAGGGGCAGTGACAGGAATTACAGTTGTAACACTCACCTGGAAGCACCATGTGTCCACCCCTGAGGGAGAACAGCTGTGACCTGTGTTTAAACCCCTCCAATCCTGTAGCTGCAAGCCTCTCAGTCCTTTCTAATATTGGGCTGTGATCGGCAGCTTCCATAAAACAGCTGCAGCTTTGATTCATTCATCTCCCTTCATGGGTGACTGACTCTAAGCGCTGGTACCCCAATGTTTACAAACATCAACCACATCAAAGAGAGGTAAGTGCATTGCAATCCCTAAGTGCATTATAATTACTCAAGCGTGTGGTCAATGTTTATAAACATTGGGGCTTCGACACTTCCGGTCACTCACCCATGAAGGGAGATGAATGAATCAAGGCCATAGAGGGGTGGAAAGGGGCAAAAATCACAAGGGAAAGGAAGAAAGAGTCTCTCTTTCAGATATTGGCTTTCAGCACACTTTTCTTCACAACAAGCTTGCAGATTAAAGTCTTTGGTTTACAGCTTGTAATGGTCTCTCTGTAGATTAATTCATTCATTCAGGTTCTCTGTAATTTAGAAATGTACTGATGGGCTTTTCTGCAAAGGTAGTTTTCTGTTCAAACCTTTCTTTCAGTTTGTGATTTAAATGCAAGCCTCTATCTTTCCGGAAAACAGGCCCACAGGCCTTCTGGAGAGAGATAACAGATTCTGGACTTTGTCCCACAGCCTGTAATGGTTCCCTGTAAATAGATTCATCCCAGTTCAGAAACACAGACCTTCTGGAGAAAAAAGAAGCGGAGTGGGTAGCAGCACCCTCCTCGGGGCTGCTCGGGTCAAACTGAAACCTCAGCAACTCACTGGGATTATCATAGATTATCATAGAATTTACAGTGCAGAAGGAGGCCATTCGGCCCATCGAGTCTGCACCGGCTCTTGGAAAGAGCACCCTACCCAAGCTCCATACCTCCACCCTATTCCCATAACCCAATAACCCCACCCTACACTAAGGACAATTTTGGACACTATGGGCAATTTAGCATGGCCAATCCACCTAACCCGCACATCTTTGGACTGTGGGAGGAAACCGGAGCACCCGGAGGAAACCCATGCACACACGGGGAGGATGTGCAGACTCCGCACAGACAGTGACCCAAGCCGGAATCGAACCTGGGACCCTGGTGCTGTGAAGCATTTGTGCTATCCACAATGCTACCGTGCTGCCCTAATAGGATCTAATCACCACCTCTTACCAGACAGAGACCAGCCTTTTGGGCCAATTCATTTGGCCACCAGTAATCAGTCAAACTGAGTCCTAACCCATCTCTCTCCCTGGTGCTGAAAAGTCTATAGCTCCAGTTTAAACCAGCACAGACTTCTGGAACCTTCTGCTTGTCTTAAAATACAGGTCCATTAATCATCCATGGATCATAATAAGAACGGCAAAAATAAAAGGAAGGGAAAATAAGGGAATAAACAAGACGGACTCTTCCTATGCCAATGAAGGAGAGCATTCCATATATCTACTTTACAACCTCACTCATCTACCTGTACTGCTACCTTTAGGGACCTGTGAACATACACGCCAAGATCTCTCACATCATCTACCCCTCTCAGTATATTCCCGTTTATTGGGTATTCCCTTTTACTGTTTGACCTCCCTAATGCATGACCTCACACTTCTCAGAGTTGAACTCCACCTGCTACGTCCCTGCCCACTGCACCAACCCACCTGTATCATTGTGGAGCCGATAGCTATCCTCTCACTGCGCCAACCCACCTGTATCATTGTGGAGCCGATAGCCACCCTCTCACTGCACCAACCCACCTGTATCATTGTGGAGCCGATAGCTATCCTCTCACTGCACCAACCCACCTGTATCATTGTGGAGCCGATAGCCACCCTCTCACTGCACCAACCCACCTGTATCATTGTGGAGCCGATAGCCACCCTCTCACTGCACCAACCCACCTGTATCATTGTGGAGCCGATAGCCACCCTCTCACTGCACCAACCCACCTGTATCATTGTGGAGCCGATAGCCACCCTCTCACTGCACCAACCCACCTGTATCATTGTGGAGCTGATAGCTATCCTCTCACTGCACCAACCCACCTGTATCATTGTGGAGCTGATAGCCACCCTCTCACTGCACCAACCCACCTGTATCATTGTGGAGCCGATAGCTATCCTCTCACTGCACCAACCCACCTGTATCATTGTGGAGCCGATAGCTATCCTCTCACTGCACCAACCCACCTGTATCATTGTGGAGCCGATAGCTATCCTCTCACTGCACCAACCCACCTGTATCATTGTGGAGCCGATAGCCACCCTCTCACTGCACCAACCCACCTGTATCATTGTGGAGCTGATAGCTATCCTCTCACTGCACCAACCCACCTGTATCATTGTGGAGCCGATAGCTATCCTCTCACTGCACCAACCCACCTGTATCATTGTGGAGCCGATAGCTATCCTCTCACTGCACCAACCCACCTGTATCATTGTGGAGCCGATAGCTATCCTCTCACTGCACCAACCCACCTGTATCATTGTGGAGCCGATAGCTATCCTCTCACTGCACCAACCCACCTGTATCATTGTGGAGCCGATAGCTATCCTCTCACTGCACCAACCCACCTGTATCATTGTGGAGCCGATAGCTATCCTCTCACTGCACCAACCCACCTGTATCATTGTGGAGCTGATAGCCACCCTCTCACTGCACCAACCCACCTGTATCATTGTGGAGCCGATAGCCACCCTCTCACTGCACCAACCCACCTGTATCATTGTGGAGCCGATAGCTATCCTCTCACTGCACCAACCCACCTGGATCATTGTGGAGCCGATAGCTATCCTCTCACTGCACCAACCCACCTGGATCATTGTGGAGCCGATAGCTATCCTCTCACTGCACCAACCCACCTGTATCATTGTGGAGCCGATAGCCACCCTCTCACTGCACCAACCCACCTGTATCATTGTGGAGCTGATAGCCACCCTCTCACTGCACCAACCCACCTGTATCATTGTGGAGCCGATAGCTATCCTCTCACTGCACCAACCCACCTGTATCATTGTGGAGCTGATAGCCACCCTCTCACTGCACCAACCCACCTGTATCATTGTGGAGCTGATAGCTATCCTCTCACTGCACCAACCCACCTGTATCATTGTGGAGCCGATAGCTATCCTCTCACTGCACCAACCCACCTGTATCATTGTGGAGCTGATAGCCACCCTCTCACTGCACCAACCCACCTGTATCATTGTGGAGCTGATAGCTATCCTCTCACTGCACCAACCCACCTGTATCATTGTGGAGCCGATAGCTATCCTCTCACTGCACCAACCCACCTGTATCATTGTGGAGCTGATAGCCACCCTCTCACTGCACCAACCCACCTGTATCATTGTGGAGCTGATAGCCACCCTCTCACTGCACCAACCCACCTGTATCATTGTGGAGCCGATAGCTATCCTCTCACTGCACCAACCCACCTGTATCATTGTGGAGCTGATAGCTATCCTCTCACTGCATCAACCCACCTGTATCATTGTGGAGCCGATAGCTATCCTCTCACTGCACCAACCCACCTGTATCATTGTGGAGCCGATAGCTATCCTCTCACTGCACCAACCCACCTGTATCATTGTGGAGCTGATAGCTATCTGTCTGTCTCAGCCTTGAACATGCTTAACGCCCCAGCCTCTACAGCTCTCTGCGGTAAAGAATTCCACAGATTCACTCACCTCTAAGAGAAGAAATTCCTCCTCATCTCTGTGTGAAATGGGTGACCCCTCACTCTGAGATTCTGCCTTCTGGTCCCAGACTCTCCCCCAAGGGGAAACATCCTCTCAGCATCGACCCCGTCAAACCACCTGAGAATCCGATCTGCCTCAATAAGGTCGCCTCTCATTCTTCTAAACTCCAATGAGTACAGACCCAAACTACTCAACCTCTCCTCATAAGAAAATCCCTCCATACCCGGATCAACCGAGTCAGCCTTCCCTGGACGGCCTCCAATGCCGGTATATCTTTCCTTAGATACAGGGATTAAAACTGTTCGCAGTATTCCAGCTGTGGTTTATCTAGTGCCTCGGAGAGTTTTAGAAAGACTTCACTATATTTATTTTCCATTTCCTTTGAAATAAAGGCCAACATTCAATTTGCCTTATGGAATGGGGGCGGGATTCTCCGCGAACCGGCGGCTCAGCCACTCTGTCGCCGAGGGGCGGTGTGAACCACTCCGGCATCGGGCCGCCCCGAAGGTGCAGAATCCTCCGCACCTTCAGGGGCTGGGCCGGCGCAGCAGTGTTTGGTGCCGAAGGGCCTCCGCCGGCCGGCACGAGTTGGCGCATGTGCGGGTGTGCCAGCATGTGCGGGTGTGCCAGCGTGTGCGGGAGTGCCAGCGTGTGCGGGAGTGCCAGCGTGTGCGGGAGTGCCAGCGTGTGCGGGAGTGCCCAGCGTGTGCGGGAGCGCCAGCGTGTGCGGGTGTGCCAGCGTGTGCGGGAGTGCCAGCGTGTGCGGGAGTGCCAGCGTGTGCGGGAGTGCCAGCGTGTGCGGGTGTGCCAGCGTGTGCGGGAGTGCCAGCGTGTGCGGGAGTGCGAGCGTGTGCGGGAGTGCCCAGCGTGTGCGGGAGCGCCAGCGTGTGCGGGAGCGCCAGCGGGTGCGGGTGTGCCAGCGTGTGCGGGAGTGCCAGCGTGTGCGGGTGTGCCAGCGTGTGCGGGTGTGCCAGCGTGTGCGGGAGTGCCAGCGTGTGCGGGAGTGCCAGCGTGTGCGGGAGTGCCCAGCGTGTGCGGGAGTGCCAGCGTGTGCGGGAGTGCCAGCGTGTGCGGGTATGCCAGCGTGTGCGGGTATGCCAGCGTGTGCGGGAGTGCCAGCGTGTGGGGGAGTGCCAGCGTGTGCGGGAGTGCCAGCGTGTGCGGGAGTGCCAGCGTGTGCGGGAGTGCCAGCGTGTGCGGGAGTGCCAGCGTGTGCGGGAGTGCCAGCGTGTGCGGGTGTGCCAGCGTGTGCGGGAGTGCCAGCGTGTGCGGATGTGCCAGCGTGTGCTGGCGTCATCCCAGCGCAGCGTGTGCGGGAGCGCCAGCGTGTGCGGGAGTGCCAGCGTGTGTGGGTGTGCCAGCGTGTGGGGGAGTGCCAGCGTGTGTGGGAGTGCCAGCGTGTGCAGGAGTGCCAGCGTGTGCGGGTGTGCCAGCGTGTGCGGGTGTGCCAGCGTGTGCGGGTGTGCCAGCGTGTGGGGGAGTGCCAGCGTGTGTGGGAGTGCCAGCGTGTGTGGGAGTGCCAGCGTGTGCGGGTGTGCCAGCGTGTGCGGGTGTGCCAGGGTGTGCCAGCGTGTGCGGGTGTGCCAGCGTGTGCGGGTGTGCCAGCGTGTGCGGGTATGCCAGCGTGTGCGGGAGTGCCAGCGTGTGCGGGTATGCCAGCGTGTGCGGGAGTGCCAGCGTGTGGGGGAGTGCCAGCGTGTGCGGGTGTGCCAGCGTGTGCGGGTGTGCCAGCGTGTGCGGGTGTGCCAGCGTGTGGGGGAGTGCCAGCGTGTGTGGGAGTGCCAGCGTGTGCGGGTGTGCCAGCGTGTGCGGGTGTGCCAGGGTGTGCCAGCGTGTGCGGGTGTGCCAGCGTGTGCGGGTGTGCCAGCGTGTGCGGGTGTGCCAGCGTGTGGGGGAGTGCCAGCGTGTGGGGGAGTGCCAGCGTGTGTGGGAGTGCCAGCGTGTGCGGGTGTGCCAGCGTGTGCGGGTGTGCCAGGGTGTGCCAGCGTGTGCGGGTGTGCCAGCGTGTGCGGGTGTGCCAGCGTGTGCGGGTATGCCAGCGTGTGCGGGAGTGCCAGCGTGTGCGGGTATGCCAGCGTGTGCGGGAGTGCCAGCGTGTGGGGGAGTGCCAGCGTGTGCGGGTGTGCCAGCGTGTGCGGGTGTGCCAGCGTGTGCGGGTGTGCCAGCGTGTGGGGGAGTGCCAGCGTGTGGGGGAGTGCCAGCGTGTGCGGGTGTGCCAGCGTGTGCGGGAGTGCCAGCGTGTGCGGGTGTGCCAGCGTGTGCGGGAGTGCCAGCGTGTGCGGGAGTGCCAGCGTGTGCGGGTGTGCCAGCGTGTGCGGGTGTGCCAGCGTGTGCTGGCGTCATCCCAGCACATGTGCGGGAGTGCCAACGTGTGCGGGAGTGCCAGCGTGTGCGGGAGTGCCAGCGTGTGCGGGAGTGCCAACGTGTGCGGGAGTGCCAGCGTGTGCGGGTGTGCCAGCGTGTGCGGGTGTGCCAGCGTGTGCTGGCGTCATCCCAGCACATGTGCGGGAGTGCCAACGTGTGCGGGAGTGCCAGCGTTTGCGGGTGTGCCAGCGTGTGCGGGTATGCCAGCGTGTGCGGGAGTGCCAGCGTGTGCGGGTGTGCCAGCGTGTGCGGGAGTGCCAGCGTGTGTGGGTGTGCCAGCGTGTGGGGGAGTGCCAGCGTGTGCGGGAGTGCCAGCGTGTGCGGGTGTGCCAGCGTGTGCGGGAGTGCCAGCGTGTGTGGGTGTGCCAGCGTGTGCGGGAGTGCCAGCGTGTGTGGGAGTGCCAGCGTGTGTGGGAGTGCCAGCGTGTGTGGGAGTGCCAGCGTGTGTGGGAGTGCCAGCGTGTGGGGGAGTGCCAGCGTGTGTGGGTGTGCCAGCGTGTGTGGGTGTGCCAGCGTGTGGGGGAGTGCCAGCGTGTGTGGGTGTGCCAGCGTGTGGGGGAGTGCCAGCGTGTGGGGGAGTGCCAGCGTGTGCGGGAGTGCCAGCGTGTGCGGGAGTGCCAGCGTGTGCGGGTGTGCCAGCGTGTGGGGGAGTGCCAGCGTGTGCGGGAGTGCCAGCGTGTGCGGGTGTGCCAGCGTGTGCGGGAGTGCCAGCGTATGTGGGTGTGCCAGCGTGTGGGGGAGTGCCAGCGTGTGTGGGAGTGCCAGCGTGTGTGGGAGTGCCAGCGTGTGTGGGTGTGCCAGCGTGTGGGGGAGTGCCAGCGTGTGCGGGAGTGCCAGCGTGTGCGGGAGTGCCAGCGTGTGCGGGTGTGCCAGCGTGTGCGGGAGTGCCAGCGTGTGCGGGTGTGCCAGCGTGTGGGGGAGTGCCAGCGTGTGCGGGAGTGCCAGCGTGTGCGGGTGTGCCAGCGTGTGCGGGAGTGCCAGCGTGTGCGGGTGTGCCAGCGTGTGCGGGAGTGCCAGCGTGTGCGGGTGTGCCAGCGTGTGCAGGAGTGCCAGCGTGTGCGGGTGTGCCAGCGTATGCGGGTGTGCCAGCGTGTGCGGGTGTGCCAGCGTGTGGGGGAGTGCCAGCGTGTGGGGGAGTGCCAGCGTGTGTGGGAGTGCCAGCGTGTGCGGGTGTGCCAGCGTGTGCGGGTGTGCCAGGGTGTGCCAGCGTGTGCAGGTGTGCCAGCGTGTGCGGGTGTGCCAGCGTGTGCGGGTATGCCAGCGTGTGCGGGAGTGCCAGCGTGTGCGGGTGTGCCAGCGTGTGCGGGTGTGCCAGCGTGTGGGGGAGTGCCAGCGTGTGCGGGAGTGCCAGCGTGTGCGGGAGTGCCAGCGTGTGCGGGTGTGCCAGCGTGTGCGGGAGTGCCAGTGTGTGCGGGAGTGCCAGCGTGTGCGGGTGTGCCAGCGTGTGCTGGCGTCATCCCAGCACATGTGCGGGAGTGCCAACGTGTGCGGGAGTGCCAGCGTGTGGGGGAGTGCCAGCGTGTGCGGGAGTGCCAACGTGTGCGGGAGTGCCAGCGTGTGCGGGAGTGCCAGCGTGTGCGGGAGTGCCAGCGTGTGCGGGTGTGCCAGCGTGTGCGGGTGTGCCAGCGTGTGCTGGCGTCATCCCAGCACATGTGCGGGAGTGCCAACGTGTGCGGGAGTGCCAGCGTTTGCGGGTGTGCCAGCGTGTGCGGGTATGCCAGCGTGTGCGGGTGTGCCAGCGTGTGCGGGTGTGCCAGCGTGTGCTGGCGTCATCCCAGCACATGTGCGGGAGTGCCAACGTGTGCGGGAGTGCCAGCGTGTGGGGGAGTGCCAGCGTGTGCGGGAGTGCCAACGTGTGCGGGAGTGCCAGCGTGTGCGGGAGTGCCAGTGTGTGCGGGAGTGCCAGCGTGTGCGGGTGTGCCAGCGTGTGCGGGTGTGCCAGCGTGTGCTGGCGTCATCCCAGCACATGTGCGGGAGTGCCAACGTGTGCGGGAGTGCCAGCGTTTGCGGGTGTGCCAGCGTGTGCGGGTGTGCCAGCGTGTGCGGGAGTGCCAGCGTGTGCGGGTGTGCCAGCGTGTGCGGGAGTGCCAGCGTGTGCGGGTGTGCCAGCGTGTGCGGGTGTGCCAGCGTGTGCGGGAGTGCCAGCGTGTGCGGATGTGCCAGCGTGTGCTGGCGTCATCCCAGCGCATGTGCAGTGGGGTTCTTCTCCGCACCGGCCATGGCACAGGCCCGCCGCGGATCGGTGGGCTCGATCGCAGGCCAGGCCACAGTGGGGGCACCCCCCGGGGCCAGATCCCCCCCACGCCCCCCCGAGGACACAGGCCGCCCGTGGAGCCAGGTCCCGCCGGTAAGGACCTGTTGTGACTTACGCCGGCGGGACCCGTCGAAAATGGGCGGCCACTCGGCCCATCGCGGGTCAGAGAATCACCAGGGGTGCCACTGCCAGCGGCCGCCGACCGGCACGCGCGATTCCTGCCCCCACCAAAACCCCGGCACCGGAGAATTCCCCAGCCCGGCGGGGGGTCGGGGAATCCCACCCGTGATGTTTAATTGGATGTTTATTAATGGGGATGTTTGGGGGCGGTGATGATGGGCTGTGAGGACTTTCTACTCTGATACATCATACATTTATTCACCGTCACATTCTGACACATTTCTGTGCTTCCATAGTTCACTTCTGCTGCTACAGGGAACGATTCATGAGCCGGTACTGCCTCGTGTCAACACTACTCGAACTAGACTCACTCATTTCCCAACAGGCATTGAGAGAGGCCATTTCCGATGAGGAACTTCTCTCTGCAAAACAGAGGCACAGGATGGTGTCAGAATCAGTGCAGGTAGGAGCACAGCACATCATATTCCATTTATAATCCACCCCGAACCCCTCGAATAGATTCCAGTCTGTAACTCACTCCCGGGTATCTATTATTCTCTATATAAACCACACTGAACCCCTCGATTAGATTCCAGTCTGTAACTCTCATCCGGGTATCTGTTATTCTACATATAAACCACCCCGAACCCCTCGATTAGATTCCAGTCTGTAACTCACTCCCGGGTATCTGTTATTCTACATATAAACCATACTGAACCCCTCGATTAGATTCCAGTCTGTAACTCACTCCCGGGTATCTGTTATTCTATATATAAACCACCCCGAACCCCTCGATTAGATTCCAGTCTGTAACTCACTCCCGGGTATCTGTTATTCTATATATAAACCACCCCGAACCCCTCGATTAGATTCCAGTCTGTAACTCACTCCTGGGTGTCTGTTATTCTATATATAAACCACACCGAACACCTCGATTAGATTCCAGTCTGTAACTCTCTCCCGGGTATCTGTTATTCTACATATAAACCACCCCGAACCCCTCAATTAGATTCCAGTCTGTAACTCACTCCCGGGTATCTATTATTCTATATATAAACCATCCCGAACCCCTCGATTAGATTCCAGTCTGTAACTCACTCCCGGGTATCTGTTATTCTACATATAAACCATACTGAACCCCTCTATTAGATTCCAGTCTGTAACTCACTCCCGGGTATCTGTTATTCTATATATAAACCACCCCGAACCCCTCGATTAGATTCCAGTCTGTAACTCACTCCCAGGTATCTGTTAGTCTATATATAAACCACCCCGAACCCCTCGATTAGATTCCAGTCTGTAACTCACTCCCGGGCATCTGTTATTCTACATATAAACCATACTGAACCCCTCGATTAGATTCCAGTCTGTAACTCACTCCCGGGTATCTGTTATTCTATATATAAACCACCCCGAACCTCTCGATTAGATTCCAGTCTGTAACTCACTCCCGGTTATCTGTTATTCTATATATAAACCACACTGAGCCCCTCGATTAGATTCCAGTCTGTAACTCTCTCCCGGGTATCTGTTATTCTATATATAAACCTCCCCGAACCCCTCGATTAGATTCCAGTCTGTAACTCTCTCCCGGGTATCTGTTATTCTATATATAAACCTCCCCGAACCCCTCGATTAGATTCCAGTCTGTAACTCACTCCCGGGTATCTGTTATTCTATATAGAAACCACCCCGAACCCCTCGATTAGATTCCAGTCTGTAACTCACTCCCAGGTATCTGTTATTCTATATATAAACCACCCCGAACTCCTCGATTAGATTCCAGTCTGTAACTCACTCCCAGGGATCTGTTATTCTCTATATAATCCACCCTGAACCCCTCGATTAGATTCCAGTCTGTAACTCTCTCCCGGGTGTCTGTTATTCTATATATAAACCACCCAGAACCCCTCGATTAGATTCCAGTCTGTAACTCACTCCCAGGTATCTGTTAGTCTATATATAAACCACCCTGAACCCCTCGATTAGATTCCAGTCTGTATCTCACTCCCGGGTATCTGTTATTCTGTATATAAACCACCCTGAACCCCTCGATTAGATTCCGGTCTGTAACTCATTCCCGGGTATCTGTTATTCTATATATAAACCACCCCGAACCCCTCGATTAGATTCCAGTCTGTAACTCACTCCCGGGTATCTGTTATTCTATATATAAACCGCACTGAGCCCCTCGATTAGATTCCAGTCTGTAACTCACTCCCAGGGATCTGTTATTCTCTATATAATCCACCCTGAACCCCTCGATTAGATTCCAGTCTGTAACTCTCTCCCGGGTGTCTGTTATTCTATATATAAACCACCCAGAACCCCTCGATTAGATTCCAGTCTGTAACTCATTCCCAGGTATCTGTTAGTCTATATATAAACCACCCCGAACCCCTCGATTAGATTCCAGTCTGTAACTCACTCCCGGGTATCTGTTATTCTATATATAAACCACCCCGAACCCCTCGATTAGATTCCGGTCTGTAACTCTCTCCCGGGTGCCTGTTATTCGATATATAAACGTCCCCGAACTCCGCGATTAGATTAGATTCCAGTCTGTAACTCAGTCAAGTATATTTGGTGTGCTTTTCAATCAAGCACCAGAACTCTAATAGTTTTGTGGAACCGGGACCATTCGGAACTGCAAGTTGAGCAAGTTGCAGAATGACTCTACTGATGATTTGGTCACTGAGAACTTTCTGTGAGACACGTTTTGCACCGAGTGGAACATTGTGCCTTCTCCTTATTCTGTGACTGATCTTGGAACATCCCAGTGTGTGAATGTTTGCGGAGATTGGGCTCAGCTTTGAGCAACCCTGTCGTTTAATAGTCCTTTCTGGGTAACACATGGTGAATGCGGATTTTGGTGAGTTTCCAGGAGGCACCCTACCCCAGCAACATTCTGTAAGGAACAGGAAAATACTTTGGAAAGACCACTTCAAGAATAATTACAGCCAAAAGGACTCTCCACTCATTTCCTTTGTTAGGAAATAGGGATAGTTTTAGGCATTTATATTTGTACTGTGAATATTCGGAATGAGGGGCTGGATTCTCTGGTCAGCGACGCCGAAATCGCCTTCGGCGATGTGCTGGATCCAAATTCCCGACAGAATCGATGGCGGCGCCACTTCCGCAATTCTCCACCTCCGCCAAAGCAGCGTACTCACGCCACGTATCCTCCCCACGATGTTCTGCCCCCGACCGGCCGAGTTCCCGACAGCATGGGTCGCGTGTGGTCTCACCCATCGGGAACTCGGCGTGGTGGCTGCGGACTCAGCCCAGTGCCGCCACGGCCGGGGGAGGGCCGATCCGCAGGCAGGGATGGACATATTCGGGGCTGGGGACACTGTGGTGGGGCGGTCCAGGGCATGCGAGCCGGCCGAAGGGAGGGACTATTTCACGGGCCGGCTCCGCGAGCGACATCCGCCATGTTGCACGGCACGGGCACTGCAGGCCGCCGCCGTGCGCATACGCGGCCACGGAACGCCAATTCTCCAGGCCTTAACAGCTAGAGCTGGGTGCTCTACGCTGCCTCCCGACTAGCCCCCAGCAAAACGGGGACTCGGTGGCCGTTTTGCGACAGTTTTTCTTGCCTAACCGTTCCCAGGTCGGTGTGGGGACATGGCCTCCAAATTGGAGAAATCAGCCCATGGTATAGGTTTAAACTTAAATTGTGCTTCTGTAATTGTGCGCTAAAACAGGGTTAAAACTTTAGTCTGGCTATGGCTTTTAGTCTCACTTTAGATTTTGCCTGCATTGTAATTAGGATTTTATAACGTAAAAGCAACTGCAGAGATAAAAAAACTGATCTGTTGTTAAGCAACCAGAATCCCATCACTGAAAAGAAGAAACACTTGAGTGCAGTTGAAACCAGGTAACTGCGAAACAAGAAGTATTTCCACAGAAGCTGCAGAGCAGGCAGTACAATATAGGATGGAGAAAGACAGCTAAACAACAAAAGGTTCCAGAAATCAGGGTATGAAGGAGGAAAATCCAAGGCTGAAGTCAAAGGGACAAAGAACTGGAATCTGAACAAGGTACTGTTCACTGAAGTTAAAGAAAGGGACAGTTAAAGACAGAGCTACAATGTGCCGACCTGGTGAAGTCGGTTAGTGAGAAGCCAAACATCAGTGGCGATCCTAAGTTTGGTGACATCTTAATACAGCCTGTGAAACAGCTATTGGCACGGCTGGTACCTGAGAGATTGTGTGAAACCTTGAGTCCACGTGGAAATCCACTGAAAGGATAGGTTGAAACCCTGGATGTGGATCCTTGCTGAAGGCTTCCAAGAAAAAGCCTTGTATGGGAGATTCCAAAGTGTGTTCTTCAAAATCAGAGTTTGGAAATCCTTGTGTGAAAGCCAGAGTTGCAGTTAGACCAGTTGACTCAGTGTGAGAGAATCTGGGGGAATATGATGGGAAATCCACATAATTAGTTTTGGGTAGCGTCAGTCACTTGGTTTCAGAGTGTGAGGTGTCTGACCACATTTCACCTATTGGTTTGCATGAGCTGTGTACTTACTGAAAACATTAGAGTATAAGACAAAGTTTATAACTTGTGTTATCCTTACGAATCATCATATATACTCTGGAATTGGAGTACTTTGAATCACTGATTCCACAGAATGTCACAGGTTCAGCTCGAGGTGCCTGTAAGATGAGCTGTGTGCCAATTAGAGCAGAATGTTTGAGTCCCTGCCCACGATCGTATGAGGAGCAGTTGTGGGGCAATCTGACAGAGGGTGGGTCATTGATAGAGTTATTGCTGGGGCCGCTTGCTGTGAAGACCACTATAGGAGCCACCCTGGCTGCTGACCCAGTGTGTCCCTGTCTTCCTTTAGAACACTGCATCATACAGTGTATGCGACAGGAGACTGCGGTACAGGTGAGTATTCGGTGTAAGTGATTGTATGACACAGGTGGCTGATTAGCACTGGTGACTGTGTGATACAAGTGACTGCTGTACAAATGACTGTTCAGTAGAGGTGAGTGTGTGGTACAGATGAGTGGGTGGTGCACATGAGTGTGTAGTGCAGGTAAGTGTATGGTTTATAAGCGAGAGTATGGGACAGCTGAATGTGTGGTACCAGTGAGTGTGCGGTACAGGTGAATTTATGGTACGAGTGAGTGTGTGTGGTACAACTGAGTATGCGGTACAGGCAATTGTGCAGTACAGGTGAGTGTGTGGTACCAGTGAGTGTGCGGTACAGGTGAGTGTGCGGTACAGGTGAATTTATGGTACGAGTGAGTGTGTGTGGTACAACTGAGTATGCGGTACAGGCAATTGTGCAGTACAGGTGAGTGTGTGGTACAGGTGAATAGGTGGCACAGGTGAGTGTGTGGTACAGGTGAGTGTGTGGTACAGGTAAGTACACAGTCCAGGTGAATGTGAGGTACAGTTGAGTGTGCATTGAAGCTGATTGTGTGGTGCAGGCGAGTGTGCTGTAAGGGCGACTGCTGTGCAGGCAAGTGTTCAGTGCAGTTGTGTGTGCAGTACAGGAGAGTGTGCAGTACAGGTGAGTATGTGGTACAGGTGAGTGCGTGGTACAGGTGAGTGTGTGGTACAGGTGACTGTTGCTCATGGAAGTGTGCATTCAGGCAACTGTGCAGTGTAGCTGTGTATGCAGCACAGGGGAGTGCTGTGCAGTGCAGTTTTGTGTGGTGCAGGCAAGTGTGTGGTAAAGCTGAGTGTGTGGTACAGGCGAGTGTGTGGTACAGGCGAGTGTGTGGTACAGGCGAGTGTGTGGTACAGGCGAGTGTGTGGTACAAGTGAGTTTGTGGTACAGGCGAGTGTGTGGTACAGGCGAGTGTGTGGTACAGACGCGTGTGTGGTACAGGCGCGTGTGTGGTACAGGCGAGTGTGTGGTACAGGCGAGTGTGTGGTACAGGCGAGTGTGTGGTACAGGCGAGTGTGTGGTACAGGCGAGTGTGTGGTTCAGGCGAGTGTGTGGTACAGGCGAGTGTGTGGTACAGGCGAGTGTGTGGTACAGGTGAGTGTGTGGTACAGGCGAGTGTGTGGTACAGGCGAGTGTGTGGTACAGGCGAGCTTGCAGGTCTCTGTATTACGTTTCCTATTCTTTCTTCTGCAGCAGCTGGATATAATTTGGAGAGAGACCAGGTGGATTATGGATGTATTGCAATATGCCCGCTATAAACATCCCTCCAGGGGCCTCCCAATCACATGGTTCATCAGTTCCTGTGCGGAATCTCCTCAGGGGAAGAATGATTCCACTTCGTCCCACATGGATTACCTGCCTTCCCCGTTACCCTCACCACAAAATCCACGGAGAAGTGCCGTAAGCGGTGAGGAAAATGGAAATCATTTACCTACCTAATCGTCTCATGGGGAAAGGGTATTGATTGCAAAATCAATGACTCACTACGGCACAGTGAAGATCATTGAGGCCATTACAGCTCCCCCAGATTTAACTCTTCAACTTGGATCTTCGATTCCAATCCCATTCCCACCGCGCTTTCCCAAATCCTTAAAAAATTTTGTTTTTAATCCTTACCCAGTTCCCTTTTAATTGGTGTTCTGCCCTCTTCCTAATAATGTTCTAATACCACCCCCCCCCACCCCCCCCACCCCCTGCCGTGTGAAAACATAACTTCACATTCCCCGCACACTCTGCCAGTGGATGTTTATTATCACTGATTCACCAAACCCCGAGGACAATCTCTATTCAACCTCTCAATGTGATTCTGTGTCCTGAAATGCTCCATTTGATGCTCAATAACCTTCCTTATTTGACAAGAAATATATAATTTTAGAAACATTCCTTTCTAAATTTAATGTGCTGGGCAGGATACACCCTCTCTAATCAACTCAAGCTGCACAAATCCAACATCAGTATCCAGCTGCATAAAGCTCAGAATCAAAGCAAAATTCTACAGTTGCTGAAAACCTGAAACAAAAAGAGAAAGTGTTGGATAAACTCAGCAGGTCCGGCAGAGTCTGTGGAGAGAGAAACCGAGGTAGCGTTTCGAGTCCTCATGACTCTTCTTCAGAGCTGAAGAGGAATAGAAATGGAACAGATTTTATAATCTGGAGAGAGGGTGGAGATAGGTCAGAACTAAGGAAAGATTGACCAAGATGTCACGACACAAGACAAAAGGAGTGTTAACGGTGGCATTAAGGACTAAAGAAGGTGCTGAAAGTAGCATAAGGTTAAGAAAACAGGAGAAAAAAGCTCAGTGCTCAGTGAAAGCAACACTGAAGAACAAGTGACAGCTGGCACAGTGGGGGAGAGGATTTGCATTGATAATAATCTTTATTATTGTCACAAGTAGGCTTACATTAACACTGCAATGAAGTTACTGTGAAAAGCCCCTAGTCGCCAGATTCCGGCACCTGTTCGAGTACACTGAGGGAGAATTCAGGATGTCCAATTCACCTAACCTGCACATCTTTGGACTGTGGGAGGAAACCAGAGCACCCGGAGGAAACCCACGCACACACGGGGAGAACGTGCAGACTCCGCACAGACAGTGACCCAAGCCGGGAATCAAACCTGGGACCCTGGAGCTGTGAAGCAACAGTGCTAACCACTGTGTTACTGTGCTGCCCACGGGACAAACAAATAAAACAAAAAAGGGGTCCAGATGGAGGTCAAGGTTCAGAGTCTAAAGCTATTGAGGTCAATGTTGAGTCCAGAACGCTGTAACAGACCAGGAACGTAAAACCAGAACCAGAATAGGGTCCCCCCTGTCCTCACCTTTCACCCCAGCAGCCTCCACATTCAAAGGGTCATCATCCGCCATTTCTGTCAACTCCAGCATGATGCCACCACCAAACACAGCTCCCCTCACTTCCCGGGTCAGCAATCCGCAGGGACCACTCCGTCCGTGAGCCCCTCCGTCCGTGACCCCCTCCGTCCGTGACCCCCTCCGTCCGTGACCCCCTCCGTCCGTGACCACTCCGTCCGTGAGCCCCTCCGTCCGTGACCCCCTCCGTCCGTGACCCCCTCCGTCCGTGACCCCCTCCGTCCGTGACCACTCCGTCCGTGACCACTCCGTCCGTGACCCCTCCGTCCGTGACCCCTCCGTCCGTGACCACTCCGTCCGTGACCCCTCCGTCCGTGACCACTCTGCCCGTGACCACTCCGTCCGTGACCACTCCGGCCGTGACCACTCCGGCCGTGACCACTCCGCCCGTGACCACTCCGTCCGTGACCACTCCGTCCGTGACCACTCCGTCCGTTACCCCTCCGTCCGTGACCACTCTGTCCGTGACCCCTCCGTCCGTGACCCCTTCGCCTGTGACCCCTCCATCCGTGACCCCTTCGCCTGTGACCCCTCCATCCGTGGCCTCTCCGTCCGCGGCCTCTCCGTCCGTGACCCCTCCGTCCGTGACCCCTCCGTCCGTGACCCCTTCGCCTGTGACCCCTCCATCCGTGGCCTCTCCGTCCGTGACCACTCCGTCCGTGACCCCTCTGTCCGTGACCCCTCCGTCCGTGACCCTTCCGTCCGTGACCCCTACATCCGTGACCTCTCCGTCCGTGACCCCTCCGTCCGTGACCACTCCGTGGGTTTTAATCCAGTGAGTGTTAATCCAGTGGGTTTTAATCCAGTGAGTGTTAATCCAGTGGGTTTTAATCCAGTGGGTGTTAATCCAGTGAGTGTTAATCCAGTGGGTGGTAATTCAGTGAGTGTTAATCCAGTGAGTGTTAATCCCAGTGAGTGTTAATCCAGTGAGTGTCAATCCAATGGGTTATAATCCAGTGAGTGTCAATCCAGTGGGTGATAATCTAGTGAGTGTTAATCCAGTGGGTGATAATCCAGTGAGTGTTAATCCAGTGAGTGTTAATCCAGTGGGTTCTAATCCAGTGGGTGTTAATCCAGTGAGTGTTAATCCAGTGGGTGATAATCCAGTGGGTGATAATCCAGTGAGTGTTAATCCAGTGAGTGTTAATCCAGTGGGTGATAATCTAGTGAGTGTCAATCCAGTGGGTGAGAATCCAGTGGGTGATAATCCAGTGAGTGTTAATCCAGTGGGTGATAATCCAGTGAGTGTTAATCTAGTGAGTGTTAATCCAGTGGGTTCTAATCCAGTGGGTGTTAATCCAGTGAGTGTTAATCCAGTGGGTGATAATCTAGTGAGTGTCAATCCAGTGGGTGAGAATCCAGTGGGTGATAATCCAGTGAGTGTTAATCCAGTGGGTGATAATCCAGTGAGTGTTAATCCAGTGAGTGTTAATCCAGTGGGTTCTAATCCAGTGGGTGTTAATCCAGTGAGTGTTAATCCAGTGGGTGATAATCCAGTGGGTGATAATCCAGTGAGTGTTAATCCAGTGAGTGTTAATCCAGTGGGTGATAATCCAGTGAGTGTTAATCCAGTGAGTGTTAATCCAGTGGGTGATAATCCAATGGGTGTTAATCCAGTGTCAATCCAGTGGGTGATAATCCAGTGAGTGTTAATCCAGTGAGTGTTGATCCAGTGGGTTCTTATCCAGTGAGTGTTAATCCAGTGAGTGATAATCAAATGAGTGTTAATCCAGTGAGTGATAATCCAGTGGGCTCTAATCCAGTGAGTGTTAATCCAGTGAGTGTTAATCCAGTGGGTTCTAATCCAGTGAATGTTAATCCAGTGGGTGATAATCCAGTGAGTGTTAATCCAGTGAGTGTTAATCCAGTGGGTTCTAATCAAGTGAGTGTTAATCCAGTGGGTGTTAATCCAGTGGGTGTTAATCCAGTGGGTGTTAATCCATTGGGTGTTAAACCAGTGGGCGTTAATCCAGTGAGTGTTAATCCAGTGGGTGATAATCCAGTGGGTGATACTCCAGTGGGTGATAATCCAGTGAGTGCTAATCCAGTGGGTGTTAATCCAGTGGATGTTAATCCAGTGAGTGTTAATCCAGTGAGTGTTAATCCAGTGGGTTCTAATCAAGTGAGTGTTAATCCAGTGGGTGTTAATCCAGTGGGTGTTAATCCAGTGGGTTCTAATCCAGTGAGTGTTAATCCAGTGGGTTCTAATCCAGTGAGTGTTAATCCAGTGGGTGTTAATCCAGTGGGTTCTAATCCAGTGGGTGTTAATCCAGTGGGTGATAACCCAGTGAGTGTTAATCCAGTGAGTGTTAATCCAGTGGGTTCTAATCCAGTGAGTGTTAATCTAGTGAGTGCTAATCCAGTGGGTTCTAATCCAGTGAGTGTTAATCCAGTGGGTGTTAATCCAGTGGGTGTTAATCCAGTGGGTGTTAATCCAGTGGGTTCTAATCCAGTGGGTGTTAATCCAGTGGGTGTTAATCCAGTGGGTTCTAATCCAGTGAGTGTTAATCCAGTGGGTTCTAATCCAGTGGGTGTTAATCCAGTGAGTGTTAATCCAGTGGGTGTTAATCCAGTGGGTGTTAATCCAGTGGGTTCTAATCCAGTGAGTGTTAATCCAGTGGGTTCTAATCCAGTGGGTGTTAATCCAGTGAGTGTTAATCCAGTGGGTTCTAATCCTGTGGGTGTTAATCCAGTGGGTCTAATCCAGTGGGTGTTAATCCAGTGGGTGATAATCCAGTGAGTGATAATCCAGTGAGTGTTAATCCAGTGAGTGTTAATCCAGTGGTTTCTAATCCAGTGAGTGTTAATCTAGTGAGTGTTAATCCAGTGGGTTCTAATCCAATGAGTGTTAATCCAGTGAGTGTTAATCCAGTGGGTGTTAATCCAGTGAGTGTTAATCCAGTGGGTAATAATCCATTGAGTGTCAATCCAATGGGTGTTAATCCAGTGGGTGTTAATCCAGTGAGTGTTAATCCAGTGGGTGCTAATCCAGTGGGTGTTACTCCAGTGGGTGTTAATCCAGTGGGTGTTAATCCAATGGGTTCTAATCCAGTGAGTGTTAATCCAGTGGGTTCTAATCCAGTGGGTGTTAATCCAGTGAGTGTTAATCCAGTGGGTTCTAATCCAATGAGTGTTAATCCAGTGAGTGTTAATCCAGTGGGTGTTAATCCAGTGAGTGTTAATCCAGTGGGTAATAATCCATTGAGTGTCAATCCAATGGGTGTTAATCCAGTGGGTGTTAATCCAGTGAGTGTTAATCCAGTGGATTCTAATCCAGTGGGTGTTAATCCAGTGGGTGTTAATCCAGTGGGTGTTAATCCAATGGGTTCTAATCCAGTGAGTGTTAATCCAGTGGGTTCTAATCCAGTGGGTGTTAATCCAGTGAGTGTTAATCCAGTGGGTTCTAATCCAGTGGGTGTTAATCCAGTGGGTTCTAATCCAGTGGGTGTTAATCCAGTGAGTGTCAATCCAGTGGCTGTTACTCCAATGGGTGCCCTGACGAATTTGCTTTAAGTTTTCCCATGTCTCTTGCAGATTCCCAGTTTTGCTCGGATGATGAATGCTGCTCTGAGGTTTTCCTCCCCACTGACAGTGACTATGATTCCAGTGAAGCACTGAGCCCCACAGACATGGATCTACTCTACTGTCCAACCCCTGGGTTTCAGCAGCAGATTGGGTCTGGTTTGAGTGGCAGTGCCCCAGATGTTCTCCAAGAGCACGAACTGCAGGTGAAGGAGTGCCAGCAATCAACCAACTTCCGCGGAGCGAGTGAGTCGGCTGCAGAGAGCAGCGGGAACCTGACGGTGGGGGCAATAAGCAAGAATATCGTAGGGAAAACAAGTGACTCAACAAACACCCCTTTCTTGAATAAGAAAGGATCAGTCCAATCCAAAGCACCCCGGTATCAGAAATATCGCCACCTTAACCAGAATCGGAGGCTGTGTTTCCACCGAGAGACCCAATCACTGAGCCTCTCCGAGGGGGTCTACACACATGTTCATCAGGCAGAGCAGACACTAGAGGCCAATGCTCCCACCAAGATCACAACCTTCTCAAAATTGCCATGTTCCTCCAGAGAGCTGAGCTTTGCCAGGAACACCAGAGTTGGGAATCTGACAAGTGTTGGAAAGGTCATTCTGGACCTGTGCCAGCAGGGCAGCTCCCAGGAAGAGTCTGGCTCCTGGTCAGTGAGTGTCTGTGGGTCACGGTCCTCAGCCGATGAAGCTGAGGCCCCCAGAGGCAGAGCTCTGGAGACTGACTGTGACGGGCTGGGGGAGAGTCCAACCTCTGACAGCAGTGTTCTATAGAGAGTTACTGCAGAGTAAATAACAAAAGGCACTTTTCCCAATGTGGTACTGATAGTCCCAGATCAGCTGATCTCAGTGTGGAAAGTTGTAGAATTGGCCTCAGAGCATTGGGTTGATGATGGCAGGGGAGGGATAGCAAATGTGGCTGAGAGATTGGGGACAGTCAGTCAGACTGTGTCCCCACCTCCTGATTGCTTGTGTGTGGACATTGGATGGGAACAGGATGTGCCACAACTGTAATCCCTCCACAGTCAAATAGCCTCTAGGCACTCAGAACCGGGCTCACAGTATGGGGGCGGGAAAGCGGGAGGTGGGGTTATGCTGGGATGTGGGGGGGGGGGGGGGTGGTGAGTGAAATAAATAACACATCACATCCATCCTGAACTGCCTATTCCACCAATCCCGTCTCCAGCATTTTCCTCTTTCACTTGCTCTCCTCTTCTCTATCCACAATCTATTTTTCTACAAAGTGTTTGCAGGTAGTATTTTTATTTAAGGCCATGGATTTGAGGTGCAGAATCTACCTGGGGTTTGAGAAATTGCAAGTTATTGAAAGGCCTGTGTGGGTGAATGGGATGAAGGATGAGGACTGAGATTCCAATCAGTTAATTTACCTTTAATTCAGCAGAAATAGGTTTGAGAATAAATACAGTGTGTGATTAGGGAGAATGATAACTTGGCTTATTGCTTGTCCCAATCGAGTGATACAGCACGGAGCTAGCCGTGTGTCAGAGCTACTGAATTAGTCCCATGCCCCAGGTTGCCCCCTGGACCCTGCATATTTCACCTTTTGAAATATTTATCCAATTCTCTTTTGTAAGTTGTTATTGAATCTGATTCCGCCGCCGTTTCAGACAGCACCTTCCAGATCACAACAACTCGCTGTGTGAGAACCACCCTCCACATCGCACCTTCTGCTACTTTGGTTAATTACCAGTTTGGTTAATCTGTGACCCTCTGGTCACTGACCTCCTGGCCACTGGGAGCACCTTCTGCCTATTTCCTCTGTCAAAATCGTTCAAGGCTTCAAGTGCTTTGAACTCATCTCCCCTGAACCTTTTGTGAGCAACAATGATGACAGCTCTCTCCATCCACCCTCTCCCAGTTTGACAAAGTGATTGGGAAACTTTGAGAAACCTCTTGGTTTGGGCATTTCAAATCAATGTTTGGTGTTGAATTATTTGCACTAATGAAAGATGATGGTTGAGTAAAGCGATGGCATGTTTGGGAAATCTGAACTATTCAGATACTTGATGAAAATACGATCTGAACAGTTTGCAGACTGGAGTGGACAGAGAGACTCGCAGCCAACATTTGTAAAAGATGTAAAAATCAAGACGTTATTTTTGCTGGCACTTCCAGCCTGTTTAAACCTGCAAAGTGTCTGTTTTTGCAACGTTTATGCTGTAAAGGGACAATATTAGTGTCAGTATTCCTTATGTGTGCATTTCTGTAATGACATGCTGTATTCCGATGGGAATATATCGCAACCCTCAAATTCTGTGATTCAAGTCTATCAATTTTAACCAACCTCTTTTAAATCCTTGTCTGATCATGTGTCCCATTTAATCCCTGTCTCGCTGACTGCTTCGACATTGCAGATTTTGTTTTAAACGACAGTGTTGTGTTACTTCGAGTAACATAAGATGCTACTTGGTGTCGGCTCTGCTGGAAGATGCTCCAGACTCGGAGATAAGTTCAACGTATTTATTGAGCGATTAACAATGCTCCTAAATGAGTTCGACACTCTACTAATCTGCCTCTAGTAACTCAGTCTACTCTGCCAACTATACAAGCTTGCGCTAGACCACGTGCTAGGATGTGATGTTGCTGTTAATCAACCCTGTCTTGCTCTCTAGGTTTCTGCCAGTGGAAGAGGCAGAGCCTGTGTGCTTTGTCCTTTTTATAATGGTTGTGTAGTGCCCCCTTGTGGTAATGCCACCTCTGGGTGTCCTGATTAACCTTTGGTTGTGTCCTGTTCTGATGACCCATTGGTTGCGTGTCTGCATGTCATGACAAACAGATTTTTGAAACCCCCCTCCACAGCAAGCTGCAATTTGAACTGGCTCAGACACACCCCTTGATCAGTTTGCTAAGTGGTAGGTTCTGTGATGTCATTTTGATGGACTTGGCTAGCAGCTAATCAGCTCTTTTGAAATCTGGGTCTTTGATGGGCTCTCGGTTCTTATTGGTGGCCTGGTTCCGGAATGTTCTGAAAACATAGGCAGGCTCCATTTTTGCAGGGTTAAGTTTCAGTTCTGCTTCGATCTCGAGAGCAGGTTTAAAACACTCTCTCTATCCAACCAGGCCTGTGAGACCTAGCATGCAGCAAGCAGCAGGTCTGGACTCTCTCTGTCAGTTAAAGCTGCCGATTAAAGGACCTTTGTTCAGGCCGAGAAACTGGACACAAATTGAGGGTCGGGATGGGTGGTCGGGATTGCTGTTGGTGTGTTACATTTTGAGGGGGGGTCCGAGGAAGCATAGAGAGATACCTGGAGGCCAACGATAACGGGGAGGTCCGAGTGGGGCTGGTATGGGAGGCGCTGAAGGCGGTGGTTAGGGGAGAGCTGATCTTCATTAGGGCCCACAAGGAGAGGAGAGAGCAGAAGGAGAGGGAGAGGCTGGTGGGGGAGATGGTGAGGGTAGACAGGAAGTACGCGCAGGTGCCTGAGGAGGGACTGTTGAGGGAGAGGCGTAGCCTCCAGGCCGAATCCGACCTGGTGACCACCAGGAAGGCGGAGGTGCAGTGGAGGAAGGCCCAGGGGGCAATTTACGAGTATGGGGAAAAGGCAAGCAGGATGCTGGCGCATCAGCTTCGGAAACGGGAAGCAGCTAGGGAGATCGGGGAGTTAAGGATAGGGGAGGGGGTGTGGTGCGAAGTGGGGTTGGCATCAATGGGGTCTTCAGGGACTTTTATGAGGAACTGTATCGGTCCGAGGGAGGAGGGAGGAATGGGCCGCTTTTTGGACCAATTGAGGTTGCCGAAGGTGGAGGAGGGACTGGTGGCGGGATTGGGGGCCCCAATTGGGCTGGAGGAGCTGGCCAAAGGGATAGGGAGCATGCAGGCGGGGAAGGCACTGGGGCCGGACGGTTTCCCAGTCGAATTCTACAAGAAATATGTGGACCTGTTGGGCCCGTTGCCAGTGAGGACCTTCAATGAGGCAAGGGAGGGGGGGGCTTTGCCCCCGACGATGTCCCGGGCACTGATCTCCTTGATCCTGAAGCGGGACAAGGATCCCCTGCAGTGTGGGTCTTACAGGCCGATTTCGTTGTTAAACGTAGATGCCAAGGTGCTGGCGAAGGTCTTAGCCACGAGAATTGA
The DNA here is from genome assembly GCF_047496885.1 of Scyliorhinus torazame. Lineage (NCBI taxonomy): Eukaryota > Metazoa > Chordata > Chondrichthyes > Carcharhiniformes > Scyliorhinidae > Scyliorhinus > Scyliorhinus torazame. The sequence goes on from NC_092724.1 coordinate 168,637,282, forward strand.
GGATTGTGTGCCGCAGGTGATCCACGAAGACCGGACGGGGCTCGTGAAGGGGAGGCAGTTGAACGCGAATGTGCGGAGGCTCCTGAACGTTATGATGCCGGCGAGAGAGGGTGAGGCGGAGATAGTGGTGGCGGTGGACGCTGAGAAAGCCTTCGATAGGGTAAAGTGGGGGTACTTGTGGGAGGTGCTGAAGAGGTTCGTGTTTGGGGAGGGGTTTGCCAGGTGGGTTAGGCTGTTGTACGAGGTCCTGATGGCGAGTGTGGCCACGAACAAGAGGAGATCTGAGTACTTTCGGTTGCATCGAGGGACGAGGCAGGGGTGTCCCCTGTCCCCCCTGCTCTTTGCACTGGCGGTTGAACCCCTGGCTATGGCACTGAGGGAGTCGAGGAACTGGAGGGGGTTGGTGCAGGGTGGGGAGGAGCATAGGGTGTCGCTCTATGCGGACGACTTGCTGCTATATGTGGCGGACACGGTGGGGGGAATGCCGGAAGTAATGAGGATCCTCGGGGAGTTCGGGGATTTCTCAGGGTACAAGCTCAACATGGGGAAGAGCGAGTTGTTTGTGGTTCACCCAGGGGACCAGGAGAGTGGGATTGGCGAGCTCCCACTAAAAAGGGCGGAGAGGAGCTTCAGGTATTTGGGGGTCCAGGTGGCCAGAAGCTGGGGGGCCCTGCATAGACTTAATTTCACGAGGCTGGTGGAGCAAATGGAGGAGGAGTTTAAGAGGTGGGACGCGTTGCCGCTGTCCCTGGCGGGTAGGGTGCAGTCAGTCAAGATGACGGTGCTCCCAAGGTTTTTGTTCCTGTTCCAGTGCCTCCCCGTGTTTATCCCAAAGGCCTTCTTTAGGCGGGTCAACAGGAGCATGACGGGGTTTGTGTGGGCGCGAGGGACTCCGAGGCTGAGAAGGGTGTTCCTGGAGCGGAGTAGGTATGGGGGGGAGCTGGCACTGTCCAACCTCCGTGGGTACTACCAGGCCGCCAATGCGGCGATGGTGCGCAAGTGGGTGATGGAGGGGGCGTCTTGTGAGGGTACGAGTCTGGGGGCGCTGGCAACGGCGCTGCTGCCGTTCCCTCCAAGGAGGTATACCACGAGCCCGGTGGTGGCGGCTACCCTCAAAATCTGGGGGCAGTGGTGGCGGCACAGGGGGGAAGTTAGGGCCTCGGTGTGGACCCCAATACGGGGGAACCACCGGTTTGTCCTAGGGCGAATAGATGGAGGGTTTTCGGGGTGGCACAGGGCAGGGACAAGAAGGTTGGGAGACGGGAAGTTCGCGAGCCTGGGTGAACTGGAGAAGTACGGGCTCCCCCCCGGGGAACACCTTCAGGTATTTACAGGTAAGGGCGTTTGCCAGGTGGCAAGTGGTGGAATTCCCGCGGCTGCTGCCAAGCACAGTACAGGACAGGGTGCTCTCGGGGGGGTGGGGGGGGGGGGTGGGGGGGAGATCTCGGAAACTTACCAGGTGATGCAGGAGGAGGAGGAGGAGGCGGCCTCGGTGGTGGAGGTGAAAGGTAAGTGGGAGGAGGAGTTGGGAGAGGTGACTGAGGAAGGGACGTGGGCAGATGCCCTAGGGAGGGTGAACTCTTCCTCATCATGCACGGGGCTCAGCCTCATACAGTTTAAGGTGCTGCACAGGGCACACATGACCAGGACAAGGATGAGCTGTTTTTTGGGGGTGAGGACAGGTGTGTTAGGTGCTCAGGGAGCCCAGCAAATCACACCCATATGTTCTGGGCATGCCCAGCGCTGGAGGAATTTTGGAAGGGCGTAGCGAGGACGGTGTCGAGGGTGGTAGGATCCAGGGTCAAACTGGGCTGGGGGCTCGCAATATTTGGGGTGGCAGAGGAGCCGGGAGTGCAGGAGGCGAAAGAGGCCGGAATTCTGGCCTTTGCGTCCCTGGTAGCCCGGCGAAGGATTCTTCTTCAGTGGAAGGATACGAGGCCCCCAAGCGTGGATCCTGGATTAACGACATGGCGGGGTTTATTAAATTGGAGAGGGTGAAATCCGCCTTAAGGGGATCGGTACAAGGGTTCTTCAGGCGGTGGCAACCGTTCTTGGGCTTCCTGGCAGAACGGTAGACAATGGTCAGCAGCAGCAGCAACCCGAGGGGGGGGGTTCTATTTTATTTTTGTTTGTCTATACTGGGGGATCTGAGGGGGTGTATATATTTGCTATGTTTGCTTTGTGTTAATTCGGGGTGTTAATTTATTATTTATGTATGGGGGGGGGGGGGGGGGCGGGGGTTGTTTTACTTTGTTTTGTATTTAATTCTATTGGGTTTCCTTCTCATTCTGCTGTTGATATTTTGTGAAAACCTCAATAAAAATTATTTTTTTTTTAAAAGCTGCCGATTAAAACCCGTTTCGGCCAGCTTGTGTAAAACCCGTTTCGGCCAGCTTGTGTAAAACCCGTTTCGGCCAGCTTGTGTAAAACCCGTTTCGGCCAGCTTGTGTAAAACCCGTTTCGGCCAGCTTGTGTAAAACCCGTTTCGGCCAGCTTGTGTAAAACCCGTTTCGGCCAGCTTGTGTAAAACCCGTTTCGGCCAGCTTGTGTAAAACCCGTTTCGGCCAGCTTGTGTAAAACCCGTTTCGGCCAGCTTGTGTAAAACCCGTTTCGGCCAGCTTGTGAAAGTTTACTTCTGAATAGAAAGGCTGGGGAGCTGAATCTGATTTTTCTCAACTAACGGCCTGTGTTTAAAGACCTTTCACTCGACAGCCGGGGGATCCAGTTCAGCGCCACCTGCTGGAAGAGGGGGCTGATTGAAAACCTCAGGTGAAGAATTCTAACATCATTTGGATGAGGCTGAGAGACAGTCTGGTGGAGGCTGTTCAAATAAGAGCGACTCCCCAGAGAGACTACTACAGCCTGCGTGCTCCAGTTTAGAAACCAACTGATGATTTCAACACCTCTCATCCTGAGGTCACCGCCTACAAAGACTGCAACCTCAGCAGCAAAAATTCTCATCCCTTGTCCCCTTTAACTCCCATTATTTTGATCCTTCCCCTTCCGCACTGTGTGCCTGTCTTGTGTACATGTGGAGGGTGGGATGGTGTTGGGGGAGTAATTAGATAGAATCATAGAATTTACAGTGCAGAAGGAGGCTATTCGACCCATCGAGTCGGGACCGGCTCTTGGAAAGAGCACCCTACCCAAGGTCAACACCTCCACCCTATCGCCATAACCCAGTAACCCCACCCAACACTAAAGGCAATTTTGGACACTAAGGACAATTTATCATGGCCAATCTACCTAACCTGCACATCTTTGGACTGTGGGAGGAAACCGGAGCACCCGGAGGAAACCCACGCACACACGGGGAGGATGTGCAGACTCCGCACAGACAGTGACCCAAGCTGGAATCGAACCTGGGACCCTGGAGCTGTGAAGCAATTGTGCTAACCACTGTGCTACTGTGCTGCCCATTAGATGAGCAGACCGTGGTTCTATTATCACCATTACACGTTTAACTTTTCTCTTGTTCTAAATAAACGGTTCTTTTGTGTTTTACTTACAAATCTGTGAGTCATTGGATCAGTCGAGGGTCAGAGACCGCGGGGAAATATGCAAATTATTGGTTAATTCACTTATGTTGTGACTCTGGGGCTCGTGGGGCTGGGATTGACTGTGCACTCGCCCAGGGTGGAGTAACATAGTTAATAAATTGGTTTGATCAGTTATCACATCAACTTCACATAAACATCTGGATATCAGCAGGGAGAGAAAATGTCAAACACACCCGGAGACCAGGAGCCGGTTTATCTCCATTGGCCAAACAGCTGGTTTCTGATGCAGAGCAAGCCCAACAGCGTGGGTTCAATTTCTGTTCTGGCTGAGGTTATCCACGAAGGCCCCTTCTTCACCTTCCCCTCACACAGTGTATAAGACTCACCTGGTTATCTGTAGGGCGAGAGAGTGGAGAACACACTGTAATTTTTACCCCTTTCCAGCCCTCTGTGTTTGGCTGTGTTGTGTGTGTGGCAAGAGGGTGGGATGGTTAAAAGTCGGACAGTAGGTTAGCTTGCCGTTATTCCACTTTAATGACTGCGTATTTTGTCTTTATTTCCGTTTATAAATAAACAGTAATTGTTTACATTTACAAACTTGGTGACTGTAATTATTCAGCAGCCAACGGCCAAAGATTCTGGGAATTTTATACGAATTATTGGTTAATTCGCTTGTGTTGTGACTCTGGGGCAGTGGGGCTGGAATAGACCGTGCACTCGCTCAGGGTGGCGTAACATTCAGCTGGATATCAGCACAGGGAGGGTCTTTTACCACAGAAAGACTGTCGCTCCACCTGGACCGATTCCGCGACCGTTAAGGGTCTCGCACCAGCGTCACATGGAACACAATCGATTCTAATGGAAACGGGTCCAGATTGGCCGGGTCCGGGATTGACACTCGGGAGGCTGACAAGCTGCAGCCGCAGATACACATTACACTCCCCACACACACTCATCCCAGCCGCACACACACATTACACTCCCCACACACACTCATCCCAGCCGCACACACACATTACACTCCCCACACACACTCATCCCAGCCACGCACACACAGTACACTCCCCACACACACTCATCCCAGCCGCACACACACATTACACTCCCCACACACACTCATCTCAGCCGCACACACACATTACACTCCCCGCACACACTCATCCCAGCCGCACACACACATTACACTCCCCACACACACTCATCCCAGCCACGCACACACAGTACACTCCCCACACACACTCATCCCAGCCGCACACACACATTACACTCCCCACACACACTCATCCCAGCCGCACACACACATTACACTCCCCACACACACACATCCCAGCAGCACACACACATTACACTCCCCACACACACTCATCCCAGCCGCACACACACATTACACTCCCCACACACACTCATCCCAGCCGCACACACACATTACACTCCCCACACACACTCACCCCAGCCGCACACACACATTACACTCCCCACACACACACATCCCAGCAGCACACGCACATTACACTCCCCACACACACTCATCCCAGCCGCACACACACATTACACTCCCCACACACACTCACCCCAGCCCCACACACACATTACACTCCCCACACACACTCATCCCAGCCGCACACACACAGTACACTCCCCACACACACTCATCCCAGCCGCACACACACATTACACTCCCCACACACACTCATCCCAGCCGCACACACACATTACACTCCCCGCACACACTCATCCCAGCAGCACACACATTACACTCCCCACACACACTCATCCCAGCCACGCACACACAGTACACTCCCCACACACACTCATCCCAGCCGCGCACACACATTACACTCACCGCACACACTCATCCCAGCCGCACATACACAGTACACTCCCCACACACACTCATCCCAGCCGCACACACACAGTACACTCCCCACACACACTCATCCCAGCCGCACACACACATTACACTCCCCACACACACTCATCCCAGCCGCACACACACATTACACTCCCCACACACACTCATCCCAGCCGCACATACACAGTACACTCCCCACACACACTCATCCCAGCCACACACACACACACATTACACTCCCCACACACACTCATCCCAGCCGCACATACACAGTACACTCGCCACACACACTCATCCCAGCCGCACATACACAGTACACTCCCCACACACACTCATCCCAGCCGCACATACACAGTACACTCCCCACACACACATCCCAGCCACACATACACAGTACACTCCCCACACACACTCATCCCAGCCGCACATACACATTACACTCCCCACACACACTCATCCCAGCCGCACATACACATTACACTCCCCACACACATTCATCCCAGCCGCACACACACATTATACTCCCCACACACTCTCATCCCAGCCGCACACACACATTATACTCCCCACACACTCTCATCCCAGCCGCACACACACATTACACTCCCCACACACACTCATCCCAGCCGCATATACACAGTACACTCCCCACACACACTCATCCCAGCCGCACATACACATTACATTCCCCACACACACTCATCCCAGACAACACACTCCCCACACACACTCATCCCAGCCGTACACACACATTACACTCCCCACACACACTCATCCCAGCCGCACATACACAGTACACTCGCCACACACACTCATCCCAGCCGCACATACACAGTACACTCCCCACACACACTCATCCCAGCCGCACATACACAGTACACTCCCCACACACACATCCCAGCCACACATATACAGTACACTCCCCACACACACTCATCCCAGCCGCACATACACATTACACTCCCTACACACACTCATCCCAGCCGCACATACACATTACACTCCCCACACACTCTCATCCCAGCCGCACACACACATTATACTCCCCACACACTCTCATCCCAGCCGCACACACACATTACACTCCCCACACACACTCATCCCAGCCGCATATACACAGTACACTCCCCACACACACTCATCCCAGCCGCACATACACATTACATTCCCCACACACACTCATCCCAGACAACACACTCCCCACACACACTCATCCCAGCCGTACACACACATTACACTCCCCACACACACTCATCCCAGCTGCACATACACAGTACACTCCCCACACACTCATCCCAGCCGCACATACACAGTACAGTCTCCACACACACTCATCCCAGCCGCACACACATATTACACTCCCCACACACACTCATCCCAGCCGCGCACACACATTACACTCCCCACACACACTCATCCCAGCCGCGCACACACATTACACTCCCCACACACACTCATCCCAGCCGCGCACACACATTACACTCCCCACACACACTCATCCCAGCCGCACACACATTACACTCCCCACACACACTCATCCCTGCTGCACACACACATTACACTCCCCACACACACTCATCCCAGCCGCACACACATTACACTCCCCACACACACTCATCCCTGCTGCACACACACATTACACTCCCCACACACACTCATCCCAGCCGCACACACACATTACACTCCCCACACACACTCATCCCAGCTGCACATACACAGTACACTCCCCACACACTCATCCCAGCCGCACATACACAGTACAGTCTCCACACACACTCATCCCAGCCGCACACACATATTACACTCCCCACACACACTCATCCCAGCCGCGCACACACATTACACTCCCCACACACACTCATCCCAGCCGCGCACACACATTACACTCCCCACACACACTCATCCCAGCCGCGCACACACATTACACTCCCCACACACACTCATCCCAGCCGCACACACATTACACTCCCCACACACACTCATCCCTGCTGCACACACACATTACACTCCCCACACACACTCATCCCAGCCGCACACACATTACACTCCCCACACACACTCATCCCTGCTGCACACACACATTACACTCCCCACACACACTCATCCCAGCCGCACACACACATTACACTCCCCACACACACTCATCCCAGCCGCACACACACATTACACTCCCCACACACACCCCAGCCGCACTAAGGACAATTTATCATGGCCAATCCACCTAACCTGCACATCTTTGGACTGTGGGAGGAAACCGGAGCACCCGGAGGAAACCCACGCACACACGGGGAGGATGTGCAGACTCCGCACAGACAGTGACCCAAGCTGGAATCGAACCTGGGACCCTGGAGCTGTGAAGCAATTGTGCTAACCACTGTGCTACTGTGCTGCCCATTAGATGAGCAGACCGTGGTTCTATTATCACCATTACACGTTTAACTTTTCTCTTGTTCTAAATAAACGGTTCTTTTGTGTTTTACTTACAAATCTGTGAGTCATTGGATCAGTCGAGGGTCAGAGACCGCGGGGAAATATGCAAATTATTGGTTAATTCGCTTGTGTTGTGACTCTGGGGCAGTGGGGCTGGAATAGACCGTGCACTCGCTCAGGGTGGCGTAACATTCAGCTGGATATCAGCACAGGGAGGGTCTTTTACCACAGAAAGACTGTCGCTCCACCTGGACCGATTCCGCGACCGTTAAGGGTCTCGCACCAGCGTCACATGGAACACAATCGATTCTAATGGAAACGGGTCCAGATTGGCCGGGTCCGGGATTGACACTCGGGAGGCTGACAAGCTGCAGCCGCAGATACACATTACACTCCCCACACACACTCATCCCAGCCGCACACACACATTACACTCCCCACACACACTCATCCCAGCCGCACACACACATTACACTCCCCACACACACTCATCCCAGCCACGCACACACAGTACACTCCCCACACACACTCATCCCAGCCGCACACACACATTACACTCGCCACACACACTCATCCCAGCCGCACACACACATTACACTCCCCACACACACTCATCCCAGCCGCACACACACATTACACTCCCCACACACACTCATCCCAGCCGCACATACACAGTACACTCCCCACACACACTCATCCCAGCCGCACATACACAGTAGACTCGCCACACACACTCATCCCAGCCGCACACACACATTACACTCCCCACACACACTCATCCCAGCCGCACACACACATTACACTCCCCACACACACTCATCCCAGCCACACATACACAGTACACTCCCCACACACACTCATCCCAGCCGCACACACACATTACACTCCCCACACACACTCACCCCAGCCGCACACACACATTACACTCCCCACACACACTCATCCCAGCCGCACACACACATTACACTCCCCACACACACTCATCCCAGCCACACATACACAGTACACTCCCCACACACACTCATCCCAGCCGCACACACACATTACACTCCCCACACACACTCACCCCAGCCGCACACACACATTACACACCCCACACTCACTCATCCCAGCCGCACACACACATTACACTCCCCACACACACTCATCCCAGCCACACATACACAGTACACTCCCCACACACACTCATCCCAGCCGCACACACACATTACACTCCCCACACACACTCACCCCAGCCGCACACACACATTACACACCCCACTCACACTCATCCCAGCCGCACACACACATTACACTCCCCACACACATTCATCCCAGCCGCACACACACAGTACACTCCCCACACACACTCACCCCAGCCGCACACACACATTACACTCCCCACACACACACATCCCAGCAGCACACGCACATTACACTCCCCACACACACTCATCCCAGCCGCATACACACATTACACTCCCCACACACACTCACCCCAGCCCCACACACACATTACACTCCCCACACACACTCATCCCAGCCGCACACACACAGTACACTCCCCACACACACTCATCCCAGCCGCACACACACATTACACTCCCCACACACACTCATCCCAGCCGCACACACACATTACACTCCCCACACACACTCATCCCAGCCGCACACACACAGTACACTCCCCACACACACTCATCCCAGCCCCACACACACATTACACTCCCCACACACACTCATCCCAGCCGCACACACACAGTACACTCCCCACACACACTCATCCCAGCCGCACACACACATTACACTCCCCGCACACACTCATCCCAGCAGCACACACATTACACTCCCCACACACACTCATCCCAGCCGCGCACACACATTACACTCACCGCACACACTCATCCCAGCCACACACACACACACATTACACTCCCCACACACACTCATCCCAGCCGCACATACACAGTACACTCGCCACACACACTCATCCCAGCCGCACATACACAGTACACTCCCCACACACACTCATCCCAGCCGCACATACACAGTACACTCCCCACACACACATCCCAGCCACACATACACAGTACACTCCCCACACACACTCATCCCAGCCGCACATACACATTACACTCCCCACACACACTCATCCCAGCCGCATATACACATTACACTCCCCACACACATTCATCCCAGCCGCACACACACATTATACTCCCCACACACTCTCATCCCAGCCGCACACACACATTATACTCCCCACACACTCTCATCCCAGCCGCACACACACATTACACTCCCCACACACACTCATCCCAGCCGCATATACACAGTACACTCCCCACACACACTCATCCCAGCCGCACATACACATTACATTCCCCACACACACTCATCCCAGACAACACACTCCCCACACACACTCATCCCAGCCGTACACACACATTACACTCCCCACACACACTCATCCCAGCCGCGCACACACATTACACTCCCCACACACACTCATCCCAGCCGCGCACACACATTACACTCCCCACACACACTCATCCCAGCCGCACACACACATTACACTCCCCGCTCACACTCATCCCAGCCGCACACACATTACACTCCCCACACACACTCATCCCTGCCGCACACACACATTACACTCCCCACACACACTCATCCCAGCCGCACACACACATTACACTCCCCACACACACTCTTCCCAGCCGCACACACACATTACACTCCCCACACACACCCCAGCCGCACTAAGGACAATTTATCATGGCCAATCCACCTAACCTGCATATCTTTGGACTGTGGGAGGAAACCGGAGCACCCGGAGGAAACCCACGCACACACGGGGAGGATGTGCAGACTCCGATCAGACAGTGACCCAAGCTGGAATCGAACCTGGGACCCTGGAGCTGTGAAGCAATTGTGCTAACCACTGTGCTACTGTGCTGCCCATTAGATGAGCAGACCGTGGTTCTATTATCACCATTACACGTTTAACTTTTCTCTTGTTCTAAATAAATGGTTCTTTTGTGTTTTACTTATAAATCTGTGAGTCATTGGATCAGTCGAGGGTCAGAGACCGCGGGGAAATATGCAAATTATTGGTTAATTCACTTATGTTGTGACTCTGGGGCTCGTGGGGCTGGGATTGACTGTGCACTCGCCCAGGGTGGAGTAACATAGTTAATAAATTGGTTTGATCAGTTATCACATCAACTTCACATAAACATCTGGATATCAGCAGGGAGAGAAAATGTCAAACACACCCGGAGACCAGGAGCCGGTTTATCTCCATTGGCCAAACAGCTGGTTTCTGATGCAGAGCAAGCCCAACAGCGTGGGTTCAATTTCTGTTCTGGCTGAGGTTATCCACGAAGGCCCCTTCTTCACCTTCCCCTCACACAGTGTATAAGACTCACCTGGTTATCTGTAGGGTGAGAGAGTGGAGAACACACTGTAATTTTTACCCCTTTCCAGCCCTCTGTGTTTGGCTGTGTTGTGTGTGTGGCAAGAGGGTGGGATGGTTAAAAGTCGGACAGTAGGTTAGCTTGCCGTTATTCCACTTTAATGACTGCGTATTTTGTCTTTATTTCCGTTTATAAATAAACAGTAATTGTTTACATTTACAAACTTGGTGACTGTAATTATTCAGCAGCCAACGGCCAAAGATTCTGGGAATTTTATACGAATTATTGGTTAATTCGCTTGTGTTGTGACTCTGGGGCAGTGGGGCTGGAATAGACCGTGCACTCGCTCAGGGTGGCGTAACATTCAGCTGGATATCAGCACAGGGAGGGTCTTTTACCACAGAAAGACTGTCGCTCCACCTGGACCGATTCCGCGACCGTAAAGGGTCTCGCACCAGCGTCACATGGAACACAATCGATTCTAATGGAAACGGGTCCAGATTGGCCGGGTCCGGGATTGACACTCGGGAGGCTGACAAGCTGCAGCCGCAGATACACATTACACTCCCCACACACACTCATCCCAGCCGCACACACACATTACACTCCCCACACACACTCATCCCAGCCGCACACACACATTACACTCCCCACACACACTCATCCCAGCCACGCACACACAGTACACTCCCCACACACACTCATCCCAGCCGCACACACACATTACACTCCCCACACACACTCATCTCAGCCGCACACACACATTACACTCCCCGCACACACTCATCCCAGCCGCACACACACATTACACTCCCCACACACACTCATCCCAGCCACGCACACACAGTACACTCCCCACACACACTCATCCCAGCCGCACACACACATTACACTCCCCACACACACTCATTACACTCCCCACACACACTCATCCCAGCCGCACATACACAGTACACTCCCCACACACACTCATCCCAGCCGCACACACACAGTACACTCCCCACACACACTCATCCCAGCCGCACACACACATTACACTCCCCACACACACTCATCCCAGCCGCACACACACATTACACTCCCCACACACACTCATCCCAGCCGCACATACACATTACACTCCCCACACACACTCATCCCAGCCGCACATACACAGTACACTCCCCACACACACTCATCCCAGCCACACACACACACACATTACACTCCCCACACACACTCATCCCAGCCGCACATACACAGTACACTCGCCACACACACTCATCCCAGCCGCACATACACAGTACACTCCCCACACACACACATCCCAGCCGCACATACACAGTACACTCCCCACACACACTCATCCCAGCCGCACATACACAGTACACTCCCCACACCCACTCATCCCAGCCGCACATACACATTACACTCCCCACACACACTCATCCCAGCCGCACATACACATTACACTCCCCACACACATTCATCCCAGCCGCACACACACGTTATACTCCCCACACACTCTCATTCCAGCCGCACACACACATTATACTCCCCACACACTCTCGTCCCAGCCGCACACACACATTACACTCCCCACACACACTCATCCCAGCCGTATATACACAGTACACTGCCCACACACACTCATCCCAGCCGCACATACACATTACATTCCCCACACACACTCATCCCAGACAACACACTCCCCACACACACTCATCCCAGCCGTACACACACATTACACTCCCCACACACACTCATCCCAGCCGCACATACACAGTACACTCCCCACACACTCATCCCAGCCGCACATACACAGTACAGTCTCCACACACACTCATCCCAGCCGCACACACACATTACACTCCCCACACACACTCATCCCAGCCGCGCACACACATTACACTCCCCACACACACTCATCCCAGCCGCACACACACATTACACTCCCCACACACACTCATCCCAGCCGCACACACACATTACACTCCCCGCTCACACTCATCCCAGCCGCACACACATTACACTCCCCACACACACTCAGTGAGTACAGATTAACTTACTTGCCTTGCAGGTCAGCTGTTGAGTTCGGGAGTGAGAGCTGGGACCTTAGAATCAGCGCGGGAATTTTGAAAAGCGCGGGGGCTGTGAGACAGAGGGGACCATTTAAAAGGTTGCTGTCTGTGGTGAGGTGAGTACAGATTAACTTACTTGCCTTGCAGGTCAGCTGTTGAGTTCGGGAGTGAGAGCTGGGACCTTAGAATCAGCGCGGGAATTTTGAAAAGCGCGGGGGCTGCGAGATTAACAACTTGCTTACCTTGCAGGCCAAGTCGATTTCAGCAGGAGCGGAGCAGGTTAGTCCATTTCTGCGTGGGCAGTGCGGAAGTGATTTCTGGGAGGTAAGTTTCTCCTTTAAATAAATTTTTTTTTAAAAAAAATTCTAGTGTTTAAGGTGGGAACAGGAAGTCGACCCGCGGACGTCTGGGAAGACCCTCACCAATAAATTCTGGTGGAGAGGAAACCCGAGACACTACACGTGTAGTGTCTCCCACCCGCCCTCCTCCTCTAACCTAATAATAAAACCCTTTGGTGTGAGGTAAGTACCATATTTTATTATTGTTATTAATAATTTTTATTCTTTATTTTTTTTTTATATATAAAAATTTTTTTAAATTTAGTTGTTAGCCAGATCTTGGTAGAAAGTTAGAGGAATGGCAGGGAAGGGAGTGCAATGTTCCTCCTGCAGGATGTTTGAGGTGAGGGATGCGGTTAGTGTCCCTGCTGATTTTACCTGCAGGAAGTGCTGCCATCTCCAGCTCCTCCAAGACCGAGTTAGGGAACTGGAGCTGGAGTTGGAAGAACTTCGGATCATTCGGGAGGCAGAGGGGGTCATAGATAGCAGCTTCAGGGAATTAGTTACACCAAAGATTGGAGATAGATGGGTAACTGTAAGAGGGACGGGGAAAAAACAGTCAGTGCAGGGATCCCCTGCGGTCGTTCCCCTGAGAAACAAGTATACCGCTTTGGATACTTGTGGGGGGGACGACTTACCAGGGGTAAGCCATGGGGTACAGACCTCTGGCACAGAGTCTGTCCCTGTTGCTCAGAAGGGAAGGGGGGAGAGGAGCAGAGCATTAGTAATTGGGGACTCTATAGTCAGGGGCACAGATAGGAGATTTTGTGGGAGCGTGAGAGACTCACGTTTGGTATGTTGCCTCCCAGGTGCAAGGGTACGTGATGTCTCGGATCGTATTTTCCGGGTCCTTAAGGGGGAGGGGGAGCAGCCCCAAGTCGTGGTCCACATTGGCACTAACGACATAGGTAGGAAAGGGGATAAGGATGTCAGGCAGGCTTTCAGGGAGCTAGGATGGAAGCTCAGAACTAGAACAAACAGAGTTGTTATCTCTGGGTTGTTGCCCGTGCCACGTGATAGTGAGATGAGGAATAGGGAGAGAGAGCAATTAAACACGTGGCTACAGGGATGGTGCAGGCGGGAGGGATTCAGATTTCTGGATAACTGGGGCGCTTTCTGGGGAAGGTGGGACCTCTACAGACAGGATGGTCTACATCTGAACCTGCGGGGCACAAATATCCTGGGGGGGGAGATTTGTTAGTGCTCTTTGGGGGGGTTTAAACTAATGCAACAGGGGCATGGGAACCTGGATTGTAGTTTTAGGGTAAGGGAGAATGAGAGTATAGAGGTCAGGAGCTCAGATTTGACGTCGGAGGAGGGGGCCAGTGTTCAGGTAGGTGGTTTGAAGTGTGTCTACTTCAATGCCAGGAGTATACGAAATAAGGTAGGGGAACTGGCAGCATGGGTTGGTACCTGGGACTTCGATGTTGTGGCCATTTCGGAGACGTGGATAGAGCAGGGACAGGAATGGATGTTGCAGGTTCCGGGGTTTAGGTGTTTTAATAAGCTCAGGGAAGGAGGCAAAAGAGGGAGAGGTGTGGCGCTGCTAGTCAAGAGCAGTATTACGGTGGCGGAGAGGATGCTAGATGGGGACTCATCTTCCGAGGTAGTATGGGCTGAGGTTAGAAACAAGAAAGGAGAGGTCACCCTGTTGGGAGTTTTCTATAGGCCTCCAAATAGTTCTAGGGATGTAGAGGAAAGGATGGCGAAGATGATCCTGGATATGAGCGAAAGTAACAGGGTAGTTATTATGGGAGACTTTAACTTTCCAAATATTGACTGGAAAAGATATAGTTCGAGTACATTAGATGGGTCGTTTTTTGTTCAGTGTGTGCAGGAGGGTTTCCTGACACAGTTTGTTGACAGGCCAACAAGAGGTGAGGCCACATTGGATTTGGTTTTGGGTAATGAACCAGGCCAGGTGTTGGATTTGGAGGTAGGTGAGCACTTTGGGGACAGTGACCACAATTCGGTGACGTTTACGTTAAGGATGGAAAGGGATAAGTATACACCGCAGGGCAAGAGTTATAGCTGGGGGAAGGGAAATTATGATTCCATTAGACGTGACTTGGGGGGGATAAGGTGGAGAAGTAGGCTGCAAGTTTTGGACACACTGGATAAGTGGAGCTTGTTCAAGGATCAGCTATTGCGTGTTCTTGATAAGTATGTACCGGTCAGGCAGGGAGGAAGGTGCCGAGCGAGGGAACCGTGGTTTACCAAAGAAGTGGAATCTCTTGTTAAGAGGAAGAAGGAGGCCTATGTGAAGATGAGGTGTGAAGTTTCAGTTGGGGCGATGGATAGTTACAAGGTAGCGAGGAAGGATCTAAAGAGAGAGCTAAGACGAGCAAGGAGGGGACATGAGAAGTATTTGGCAGGAAGGATCAAGGAAAACCCAAAAGCTTTCTATAGGTATGTCAGGAATAAGCGAATGACTAGGGACAGAGTAGGACCAGTCAAGGACAGGGATGGGAAGTTGTGTGTAGAGTCTGAAGAGATAGGCGAGATACTAAATGAATATTTTTCGTCAGTATTCACTCAGGAAAAAGATAATGTTGTGGAGGAGAATGCTGAGCTCCAGGTAAATAGATTAGATGGCATTGAGGTAAGTAGGGAAGAGGTGTTGGCAATTCTGGACAGGCTGAAAATAGATAAGTCCCCGGGGCCTGATGGGAT
Organism: Scyliorhinus torazame; assembly: GCF_047496885.1. Classification (NCBI taxonomy): domain Eukaryota; kingdom Metazoa; phylum Chordata; class Chondrichthyes; order Carcharhiniformes; family Scyliorhinidae; genus Scyliorhinus; species Scyliorhinus torazame. Next base: position 168,653,533 of record NC_092724.1, read on the forward strand.
TTATCCTAGGATTCTCTGGGAGGCCAGGGAAGAGATTGCTGGACCATTGGCTTTGATTTTTATGTCATCATTGGATACAGGAATAGTGCCAGAGGACTGGAGGATAGCAAATGTGGTCCCTTTGTTCAAAAAGGGGAGCAGAGACAACCCCGGCAACTATAGACCGGTGAGCCTCACGTCTGTAGTGGGTAAAGTCTTGGAGGGCATTATAAGAGACAAGATTTATAATCATCTAGACAGGAATAATATGATCAGGGATAGTCAGCATGGCTTTGTGAAGGGTAGGTCATGCCTCACAAACCTTATTGAGTTCTTTGAGAAGGTGACTGAACAGGTAGACGAGGGTAGAGCAGTTGATGTGGTGTATATGGATTTCAGCAAAGCGTTTGATAAGGTTCCCCACGGTAGGCTATTGCAGAAAATACGGAGGCTGGGGATTGAGGGTGATTTAGAGACGTGGATCAGAAATTGGCTAGCTGAAAGAAGACAGAGGGTGGTGGTTGATGGGAAATGTTCAGAATGGAGTTCTGTCACAAGTGGAGTACCACAAGGATCTGTTCTGGGGCCGTTGCTGTTTGTCATTTTTATCAATGACCTAGAGGAAGGCGCAGAAGGGTGGGTGAGTAAATTTGCAGACGATACTAAAGTCGGTGGTGTTGTCGATAGTGAGGAAGGAAGTAGCAGGTTACAGAGGGATATAGATAAGCTGCAGTGCTGGGCTGAGAGGTGGCAAATGGAGTTTAATGTAGAGAAGTGTGAGGTGATTCACTTTGGAAGGAAAAACAGGAATGTGGAATATGTGGCTAATGGAAAAGTTCTTGAAAGTGTGGATGAGCAGAGGGATCTAGGTGTCCATGTACATAGATCCCTGAAAGTTGCCACCCAGGTTGATAGGGTGGTGAAGAAGGCCTATGGAGTGTTGGCCTTTATTGGTAGAGGGATTGAGTTCCGGAGTCAGGAGGTCATGTTGCAGCTGTACAGAACTCTGGTACGGCCGCATTTGGAGTATTGCGTACAGTTCTGGTCACCGCATTATAGGAAGGACGTGGAGGCTTTGGAACGGGTGCAGAGGAGATTTACCAGGATGTTGCCTGGTATGGAGGGAAAATCTTATGAGGAAAGGCTGATGGACTTGAGGTTGTTTTCGTTAGAGAGAAGAAGGTTAAGAGGAGACTTAATAGAGGCATACAAAATGATCAGAGGGTTAGATAGGGTGGACAGTGAGAGCCTTCTCCCGCGGATGGAAATGGCTAGCACGAGGGGACATAGCCTTAAACTGAGGGGTAATAGATATAGGACAGAGGTCAGGGGTAGGTTCTTTACGCAAAGAGTAGTGAGGCCGTGGAATGCCCTACCTGCTACAGTAGTGAACTCGCCAACATTAAGGGCATTTAAAAGTTTATTGGATAAACATATGGATGATAATGGTATAGTGTAGGTTAGATGGCTTTTGTTTCGGTGCAACATCGTGGGCCGAAGGGCCTGTACTGCGCTGTATTCTATGTTCTATGTTCTATCCCTGCTGCACACACACATTACACTCCCCACACACACTCATCCCAGCCGCACACAAACATTACACTCCCCACACACACTCATCCCAGCCGCACACACACATTACACTCCCCACACACACTCATCCCAGCCGCACACACACATTACACTCCCCACACACACCCCAGCCGCACTAAGGACAATTTATCATGGCCAATCCACCTAACCTGCACATCTTTGGACTGTGGGAGGAAACCGGAGCACCCGGAGGAAACCCACGCACACACGGGGAGGATGTGCAGACTCCGCACAGACAGTGACCCAAGCTGGAATCGAACCTGGGACCCTGGAGCTGTGAAGCAATTGTGCTAACCACTGTGCTACTGTGCTGCCCATTAGATGAGCAGACCGTGGTTCTATTATCACCATTACACGTTTAACTTTTCTCTTGTTCTAAATAAATGGTTCTTTTGTGTTTTACTTACAAATCTGTGAGTCATTGGATCAGTCGAGGGTCAGAGACCGCGGGGAAATATGCAAATTATTGGTTAATTCACTTATGTTGTGACTCTGGGGCTCGTGGGGCTGGGATTGACTGTGCACTCGCCCAGGGTGGAGTAACATAGTTAATAAATTGGTTTGATCAGTTATCACATCAACTTCACATAAACATCTGGATATCAGCAGGGAGAGAAAATGTCAAACACACCCGGAGACCAGGAGCCGGTTTATCTCCATTGGCCAAACAGCTGGTTTCTGATGCAGAGCAAGCCCAACAGCGTGGGTTCAATTTCTGTTCTGGCTGAGGTTATCCACGAAGGCCCCTTCTTCACCTTCCCCTCACACAGTGTATAAGACTCACCTGGTTATCTGTAGGGCGAGAGAGTGGAGAACACACTGTCATTTTTACCCCTTTCCAGCCCTCTGTGTTTGGCTGTGTTGTGTGTGTGGCAAGAGGGTGGGATGGTTAAAAGTCGGACAGTAGGTTAGCTTGCCGTTATTCCACTTTAATGACTGCGTATTTTGTCTTTATTTCCGTTTATAAATAAACAGTAATTGTTTACATTTACAAACTTGGTGACTGTAATTATTCAGCAGCCAACGGCCAAAGATTCTGGGAATTTTATACGAATTATTGGTTAATTCGCTTGTGTTGTGACTCTGGGGCAGTGGGGCTGGAATAGACCGTGCACTCGCTCAGGGTGGCGTAACATTCAGCTGGATATCAGCACAGGGAGGGTCTTTTACCACAGAAAGACTGTCGCTCCACCTGGACCGATTCCGCGACCGTTAAGGGTCTCGCACCAGCGTCACATGGAACACAATCGATTCTAATGGAAACGGGTCCAGATTGGCCGGGTCCGGGATTGACACTCGGGAGGCTGACAAGCTGCAGCCGCAGATAAACATTACACTCCCCACACACACTCATCCCAGCCGCACACACACATTACACTCCCCACACACACTCATCCCAGCCGCACACACACATTACACTCCCCACACACACTCATCCCAGCCGCACACACACATTACACTCCCCACACACACTCATCCCAGCCGCACACACACATTACACTCCCCACACACACTCATCCCAGCCGCACATACACATTACACTCCCCACACACATTCATCCCAGCCGCACACACACATTACACTCCCCACTCACACTCATCCCAGCCGCACACACACATTACACTCCCCACACACTCTCATCCCAGCCGCACATACACAGTACACTCCCCACACACACTCATCCGAGCCGCACATACACGGTACACTCCCCACACACACTCATCCCAGCCGCATATACACAGTACACTCCCCACACACACTCATCCCAGCCGCACATACACATTACATTCCCCACACACACTCATCCCAGCCGCATATACACAGTACACTCCCCACACACACTCATCCCAGCCGCACATACACATTACATTCCCCACACACACTCATCCCAGACAACACACTCCCCACACACACTCATCCCAGCCGTACACACACATTACACTCCCCACACACACTCATCCCAGCCACACATACACAGTACACTCCCCACACACTCATCCCAGCCGCACATACACAGTAGTCTCCACACACACTCATCCCAGCCGCACACACACATTACACTCCTTCACACACTCATCCCAGCCGCGCACACACATTACACTCCCCACACACACTCACCCCAGCGGCACATACACACTGCACTCCCCGCTCACACTCATCCCAGCCGCACACACACATTACACTCCCCACACACACTCACCCCTGCTGCACACACACATTACACTCCCCACACACACTCATCCCAGCCGCACACACACATTACACTCCCCACACACACTCATCCCAGCCGCACACACACATTACACTCCCCACACACACTCATCCCTGCTGCACACACACATTACACTCCCCACACACACTCATCCCAGCCGCACACACACAGTACACTCCCCACACACACTCATCCCAGCCGCGCACACACATTACACTCCCCACACACACTCATCCCAGCCGCACACACACATTACGCTCCCCACACACACTCATCCCAGCCGCACACTCACAGTACACTCCCCACAGACACTCATCCCAGCCGCACATACACATTACACTCCCCACACACTCATCCCAGCCGCACATACACAGTACACTCCCCACACACACTCATCCTAGCCGCACATACACAGTACACTCCCCACACACACTCATCCCAGCCGCACACACACATTACACTCCCCACACACACTCATCCCAGCCACACACACACATTACACTCCCCACACACACTCATCCCTGCTGCACACACACATTACACTCCCCACACACACTCATCCCAGCCGCACACACACATTACACTCCCCACACACACTCATCCCAGCCGCACACACACATTACGCTCCCCACACACACTCATCCCAGCCGCACACACACAGTACGCTCCCCACACACACTCATCCCAGCCGCACACACACATTACACTCCCCTCACACACTCATCCCAGCCGCACACACACAGTACACTCCCCACACACTCATCCCAGCCGCACACACACATTACACTCCCCACACACACTCATCCCAGCCGCACACACACATTACACTCCCCACACACACTCATCCCAGCCGCATACACACAGTACACTCCCCACACACACTCATCCCAGCCGCACACACACAGTACACTCCCCACACACACTCATCCCAGCCGTACACTCCCCAAACACACTCATCCCAGCCGCACACAGACAGTACGCTCCCCACACACACTCATCCCAGCCGCACATACACAGTACACTCCCCACACACACTCATCCCAGCCGCACATACACATTACACTCCCCACACACACTCATCCCAGCCGCACATACACAGTACACTCCCCACACACACTCATCCCAGCCGCACATACACAGTACACTCCCCACACACACTCATCCCAGCCGTACACACACATTACACTCCCCATACACACTCATCCCAGCCGCACATACACAGTACACTCGCCACACACACTCATCCCAGCCGCACATACACAGTACACTCCCCACACACACTCATCCCAGCCGCACATACACAGTACACTCCCCACACACACTCATCCCAGCCGCACATACACAGTACACTCCCCACACACTCATCCCAGCCGCACATACAGAGTACACTCCCCACACACACTCATCCCAGCCGTACGTACACATTACACTCCCCACACACATTATCCCAGCCGCACACACACATTATACTCTCCACACACTCTCATCCCAGCCGCACACACACATTACACTCCCCACACACACTCATCCCAGCCGCACATACACAGTACACTCCCCACACACACACTCATCCCAGCCGCACATACACGGTACACTCCCCACACACACTCATCCCAGCCGCATATACACAGTACACTCCCCACACACACTCATCCCAGCCACACATACACATTACATTCCCCACACACACTCATCCCAGACAACACACTCCCCACACACACTCATCCCAGCCGTACACACACATTACACTCCCCACACACACTCATCCCAGCCGCACATACACAGTACACTCCCCACACACTCATCCCAGCCGCACATACACAGTACAGTCTCCACACACACTCATCCCAGCCGCACACACAATTTACACTCCCCACACACACTCATCCCAGCCGCATATACACAGTACACTCCCCACACACACTCATCCCAGCCGCACACACACATTACACTCCCCACACACACTCATCCCAGCCGCACACACACATTACACTCCCCACACACACTCATCCCAGCCGCACACACACATATCACTCCCCACACACACTCATCCCAGCCGCACATACACATTACACTCCCCACACACATTCATCCCAGCCGCACACACACATTACACTCCCCACTCACACTCATCCCAGCCGCACACACACATTACACTCCCCACACACTCTCATCCAAGCCGCACATACACAGTACACTCCCCACACACACTCATCCCAGCCGCACATACACGGTACACTCCCCACACACACTCATCCCAGCCGCATATACACAGTACACTCCCCACACACACTCATCCCAGCCGCACATACACATTACATTCCCCACACACACTCATCCCAGCCGCGCACACACATTACACTCCCCACACACACTCACCCCAGCGGCACATACACACTGCACTCCCCGCTCACACTCATCCCAGCCGCACACACATTACACTCCCCACACACACTCATCCCAGCCGCACACACACATTACACTCCCCACACACACTCATCCCTGCTGCACACACACATTACACTCCCCACACACACTCATCCCAGCCGCACACACACATTACACTCCCCACACACACTCATCCCAGCCGCACACACACATTACACTCCCCACACACACTCATCCCAGCCGCACACACACATTACACTCCCCACACACACTCATCCCAGCCACACACACACATTACACTCCCCACACACACTCATCCCAGCCGCACACACACATTACACTCCCCACACACACTCATCCCAGCCGCACACACACATTACACTCCCCACACACACTCACCCCAGCGGCACATACACACTGCACTCCCCGCTCACACTCATCCCAGCCGCACACACATTACACTCCCCACACACACTCATCCCAGCCGCACACACACATTACACTCCCCACACACACTCATCCCTGCTGCACACACACATTACACTCCCCACACACACTCATCCCAGCCGCACACACACATTACACTCCCCACACACACTCACCCCAGCCACACACACACATTACACTCCCCACACACACTCATCCCAGCCGCACGCACACATTACACTCCCCACACACACTCATCCCAGCCGCGCACACACATTACACTCCCCACACACACTCATCCCAGCCGCACACACACATTACACTCCCCACAGACACTCATCCCAGCCGCACATACACATTACACTCCCCACACACACTCATCCCAGCCACACATACACATTACACTCCCCACACACACTCATCCCAGCCACGCACACACAGTACACTCCCCACACACACTCATCCCAGCCGCACACACACATTACACTCCCCACACACACTCACCCCAGCCACACACACACATTACACTCCCCACACACACTCATCCCAGCCACGCACACACAGTACACTCCCCACACACACTCATCCCAGCCGCACACACACATTACACTCCCCACACACACTCATCCCTGCTGCACACACACATTACACTCCCCACACACACTCACCCCAGCCGCACACACACATTACACTCCCCACACACACTCATCCCAGCCGCACACACACATTACACTCCCCACACACACTCACCCCAGCCGCACACACGCATTACACTCCCCACACACACTCATCCCAGCCGCACACACACATTACACTCCCCACACACACTCATCCCAGCCGCACACACACATTACACTCCCCACACACACTCACCCCAGCCGCACACACACATTACACTCCCCACACACACTCATCCCAGCCGCATACACACAGTACACTCCCCACACACACTCATCCCAGCCACACACACACATTACACTCCCCACACACACTCATCCCTGCTGCACACACACATTACACTCCCCACACACACTCATCCCAGCCGCACACACACAGTACGCTCCCCACACACACTCATCCCAGCCGCACACACACATTACACTCCCCACACACACTCACCCCAGCCGCACACACACATTACACTCCCCACACACACTCATCCCAGCCGCACACACACAGTACACTCCCCACACACACTCATCCCAGCCGCACACACACATTACACTCCCCACACACACTCACCCCAGCCGCACACACGCATTACACTCCCCACACACTCATCCCAGCCGCACACACACATTACACTCCCCACACACACTCATCCCAGCCGCACACACACATTACACTCCCCACACACACTCATCCCAGCCGCATACACACAGTACACTCCCCACACACACTCATCCCAGCCGCACACACACAGTACACTCCCCACACACACTCATCCCAGCCGTACACTCCCCAAACACACTCATCCCAGCCGCACACAGACAGTACGCTCCCCACACACACTCATCCCAGCCGCACATACACAGTACACTCCCCACACACACTCATCCCAGCCGCACATACACATTACACTCCCCACACACACTCATCCCAGCCGCACATACACAGTACACTCCCCACACACACTCATCCCAGCCGCACATACACAGTACACTCCCCACACACACTCATCCCAGCCGTACACACACATTACACTCCCCATACACACTCATCCCAGCCGCACATACACAGTACACTCGCCACACACACTCATCCCAGCCGCACATACACAGTACACTCCCCACACACACTCATCCCAGCCGCACATACACAGTACACTCCCCACACACACTCATCCCAGCCGCACATACACAGTACACTCCCCACACACTCATCCCAGCCGCACATACAGAGTACACTCCCCACACACACTCATCCCAGCCGTACGTACACATTACACTCCCCACACACATTATCCCAGCCGCACACACACATTATACTCTCCACACACTCTCATCCCAGCCGCACACACACATTACACTCCCCACACACACTCATCCCAGCCGCACATACACAGTACACTCCCCACACACACACTCATCCCAGCCGCACATACACGGTACACTCCCCACACACACTCATCCCAGCCGCATATACACAGTACACTCCCCACACACACTCATCCCAGCCACACATACACATTACATTCCCCACACACACTCATCCCAGACAACACACTCCCCACACACACTCATCCCAGCCGTACACACACATTACACTCCCCACACACACTCATCCCAGCCGCACATACACAGTACACTCCCCACACACTCATCCCAGCCGCACATACACAGTACAGTCTCCACACACACTCATCCCAGCCGCACACACAATTTACACTCCCCACACACACTCATCCCAGCCGCATATACACAGTACACTCCCCACACACACTCATCCCAGCCGCACACACACATTACACTCCCCACACACACTCATCCCAGCCGCACACACACATTACACTCCCCACACACACTCATCCCAGCCGCACACACACATATCACTCCCCACACACACTCATCCCAGCCGCACATACACATTACACTCCCCACACACATTCATCCCAGCCGCACACACACATTACACTCCCCACTCACACTCATCCCAGCCGCACACACACATTACACTCCCCACACACTCTCATCCAAGCCGCACATACACAGTACACTCCCCACACACACTCATCCCAGCCGCACATACACGGTACACTCCCCACACACACTCATCCCAGCCGCATATACACAGTACACTCCCCACACACACTCATCCCAGCCGCACATACACATTACATTCCCCACACACACTCATCCCAGACAACACACTCCCCACACACACTCATCCCAGCCGTACACACACATTACACTCCCCACACACACTCATCCCAGCCACACATACACAGTACACTCCCCACACACTCATCCCAGCCGCACATACACAGTAGTCTCCACACACACTCATCCCAGCCGCACACACACATTACACTCCTTCACACACTCATCCCAGCCGCGCACACACATTACACTCCCCACACACACTCACCCCAGCGGCACATACACACTGCACTCCCCGCTCACACTCATCCCAGCCGCACACACATTACACTCCCCACACACACTCATCCCAGCCGCACACACACATTACACTCCCCACACACACTCATCCCTGCTGCACACACACATTACACTCCCCACACACACTCATCCCAGCCGCACACACACATTACACTCCCCACACACACTCATCCCAGCCGCACACACACATTACACTCCCCACACACACTCATCCCAGCCGCACACACACATTACACTCCCCACACACACTCATCCCAGCCGCACACACACAGTACACTCCCCACACACACTCATCCCAGCCGCGCACACACATTACACTCCCCACACACACTCATCCCAGCCGCACACACACATTACGCTCCCCACACACACTCATCCCAGCCGCACACTCACAGTACACTCCCCACACACACTCATCCCAGCACCACACACACATTACACACACCACACACACTCATCCCAGCCGCACACACACATTACACACACCACACACACTCATCCCAGCCGCACACACACATTACACTCCCCACCCACACTCATCCCAGCCGCTCACACACATTACACTCCCCACACACACTCATCCCAGCCGCTCACACACATTACACTCCCCACACACACTCATCCCAGCCGCTCACACACATTACACTCCCCACACACACTCATCCCAGCCGCTCACACACATTACACTCCCCACTCACACTCATCCCAGCCGCTCACACACATTACACTCCCCACACACACTCATCCCAGCCGCTCACACACATTACACTCCCCACTCACACTCATCCCAGCCGCACACACACAGTACACTCCCCACACACTCATCCCAGCCGCTCACACACATTACACTCCCCACTCACACTCATCCCAGCCGCACACACACATTACACTCCCCACACACTCATCCCAGCCGCACATACACAGTACACTCCCCACACACACTCATCCCAGCCGCACACACACATTACACTCCCCACACACACTCATCCCAGCCGCTCACACACATTACACTCCCCACTCACACTCATCCTAGCCGCACATACACAGTACACTCCCCACACACACTCATCCCAGCCACACACACACATTACACTCCCCACACACACTCATCCCTGCTGCACACACACATTACACTCCCCACACACACTCATCCCAGCCGCACACACACATTACACTCCCCACACACACTCATCCCAGCCGCACACACACATTACGCTCCCCACACACACTCATCCCAGCCGCACACACACAGTACGCTCCCCACACACACTCATCCCAGCCGCACACACACATTACACTCCCCACACACACTCATCCCAGCCGCACACACACAGTACACTCCCCACACACTCATCCCAGCCGCACACACACATTACACTCCCCACACACACTCATCCCAGCCGCACACACACATTACACTCCCCACACACACTCATCCCAGCCGCACACACACAGTACACTCCCCACACACACTCATCCCAGCCGCACACACACAGTACACTCCCCACACACACTCATCCCAGCCGTACGTACACATTACACTCCCCACACACATTATCCCAGCCGCACACACACATTATACTCTCCACACACTCTCATCCCAGCCGCACACACACATTACACTCCCCACACACACTCATCCCAGCCGCACATACACAGTACACTCCCCACACACACTCATCCCAGCCGCACATACACGGTACACTCCCCACACACACTCATCCCAGCCGCATATACACAGTACACTCCCCACACACACTCATCCCAGCCACACATACACATTACATTCCCCACACACACTCATCCCAGACAACACACTCCCCACACACACTCATCCCAGCCGTACACACACATTACACTCCCCACACACACTCATCCCAGCCGCACATACACAGTACACTCCCCACACACTCATCCCAGCCGCACATACACAGTACAGTCTCCACACACACTCATCCCAGCCGCACACACAATTTACACTCCCCACACACACTCATCCCAGCCGCATATACACAGTACACTCCCCACACACACTCATCCCAGCCGCACACACACATTACACTCCCCACACACACTCATCCCAGCCGCACACACACATTACACTCCCCACACACACTCATCCCAGCCGCACACACACATATCACTCCCCACACACACTCATCCCAGCCGCACATACACATTACACTCCCCACACACATTCATCCCAGCCGCACACACACATTACACTCCCCACTCACACTCATCCCAGCCGCACACACACATTACACTCCCCACACACTCTCATCCAAGCCGCACATACACAGTACACTCCCCACACACACTCATCCCAGCCGCATATACACAGTACACTCCCCACACACACTCATCCCAGCCGCACATACACATTACATTCCCCACACACACTCATCCCAGACAACACACTCCCCACACACACTCATCCCAGCCGTACACACACATTACACTCCCCACACACACTCATCCCAGCCACACATACACAGTACACTCCCCACACACTCATCCCAGCCGCACATACACAGTAGTCTCCACACACACTCATCCCAGCCGCACACACACATTACACTCCTTCACACACTCATCCCAGCCGCGCACACACATTACACTCCCCACACACACTCACCCCAGCGGCACATACACACTGCACTCCCCGCTCACACTCATCCCAGCCGCACACACATTACACTCCCCACACACACTCATCCCTGCTGCACACACACATTACACTCCCCACACACACTCATCCCAGCCGCACACACACATTACACTCCCCACACACACTCATCCCAGCCGCACATACACAGTACACTCCCCACACACACTCATCCCAGCCGCACATACACAGTACACTCCCCACACACACTCATCCTAGCCGCACATACACAGTACACTCCCCACACACACTCATCCCAGCCACACACACACATTACACTCCCCACACACACTCATCCCTGCTGCACACACACATTACACTCCCCACACACACTCATCCCAGCTGCACACACATTACACTCCCCACACACACTCATCCCAGCCGCACACACACATTACACTCCCCACACACACTCATCCCAGCCACACACACACATTACACTCCCCACACACACTCATCCCAGCCGCACACACACATTACACTCCCCACACACACTCATCCCAGCCGCACACACACATTACGCTCCCCACACACACTCATCCCAGCCGCACACACACAGTACGCTCCCCACACACACTCATCCCAGCCGCACACACACATTACACTCCCCACACACACTCATCCCAGCCGCACACACACATTACACTCCCCACACACACTCATCCCAGCCGCACACACACAGTACACTCCCCACACACTCATCCCAGCCGCACACACACATTACACTCCCCACACACACTCATCCCAGCCGCACACACACATTACACTCCCCACACACACTCATCCCAGCCGCACACACACAGTACACTCCCCACACACACTCATCCCAGCCGCACACACACAGTACACTCCCCACACACACTCATCCCAGCCGTACACTCCCCACACACACTCATCCCAGCCGCACACACACAGTACGCTCCCCACACACACTCATCCCAGCCGCACATACACAGTACACTCCCCACACACACTCATCCCAGCCGCACATACACAGTACGCTCGCCACACACACTCATCCCAGCCGCACATACACAGTACACTCCCCACACACACTCATCCCAGCCGCACATACACAGTACACTCCCCACACACACTCATCCCAGCCGCACATACACAGTACACTCCCCACACACTCATCCCAGCCGCACATACACAGTACACTCCCCACACACACTCATCCCAGCCGTACGTACACATTACACTCCCCACACACATTATCCCAGCCGCACACACACATTATACTCTCCACACACTCTCATCCCAGCCGCACACACACATTACACTCCCCACACACACTCATCCCAGCCGCACATACACAGTACACTCCCCACACACACTCATCCCAGCCGCACATACACGGTACACTCCCCACACACACTCATCCCAGCCGCATATACACAGTACACTCCCCACACACACTCATCCCAGCCACACATACACATTACATTCCCCACACACACTCATCCCAGACAACACACTCCCCACACACACTCATCCCAGCCGTACACACACATTACACTCCCCACACACACTCATCCCAGCCGCACATACACAGTACACTCCCCACACACTCATCCCAGCCGCACATACACAGTACAGTCTCCACACACACTCATCCCAGCCGCACACACACATTACACTCCCCACACACACTCATCCCAGCCGCGCACACACATTACACTCCCCACACACACTCATCCCAGCCGCACACACACATTACAGTCCCCACACACACTCATCCCAGCCGCACACACACATTACACTCCCCACACACACTCACCCCAGCCGCACATACACACTGCACTCCCCGCTCACACTCATCCCAGCCGCACACACATTACACTCCCCACACACACTCATCCCTGCTGCACACACACATTACACTCCCCACACACACTCATCCCTGCCGCACACACACATTACACACCCCACACACACTCATCCCAGCCGCACACACACATTACACTCCCCACACACACTCATCCCAGCTGCACACACACATTACACTCCCCACACACACTCATCCCAGCCGCACACACACATTACACTCCCCACACACTCACCCCAGCCGCACACACACATTACACTCCCCACACACTCATCCCAGCCGCATATACACAGTACACTCGCCACACACACTCATCCCAGCCGCACATACACATTACATTCCCCACACACACTCATCCCAGCCGCACATACACATTACATTCCCCACACACACTCATCCCAGACACCACACTCCCCACACACACTCATCCCAGCCGCACACACACTCATCCCAGCCGCACATACACAGTACACTCCCCACACACACTCATCCCAGCCGCACATACACAGTACACTCCCCACACACACTCATCCCAGCCGCACACACACATTACACTCCCCACACACACTCATCCCAGCCGCACACACACATTACACTCCCCACACACACTCAACCCAGCCGCACATACACACTGCACTCCCCGCTCACACTCATCCCAGCCGCACACACATTACACTCCCCACACACACTCATCCCAGCCACACACACTCATCCCAGCCGCACACACACATTACAGTCACCACACACACTCACCCCAGCCGCACACACACATTACACTCCACACACACACTCATCCCTGCCGCACACACACATTACACTCCCCACACACACTCATCCCAGCCGCACACACACATTACACTCCCCACACACACTCATCCCAGCCGCACACACACATTACACTCCCCACTCACACTCATCCCAGCCACACACACTCATCCCAGCCGCACACACACATTACACTCACCACACACACTCACCCCAGCCGCACACACACATTACACACCCCACACACACTCATCCCAGCCGCACACACACATTACACTCCCCACACACACATTACACTCCCCACACACACTCACCCAGCCGTACACACACATTACACTCCCCACACACACTCATCCCAGCCGCACACACACATTACACTCCTCACACACTCACCCCTGCCGCACACACACATTACACTCCCCACACACACGCATCTCAGCCGCACACACACAATATACTCCCCACACACACTCATCCCCAGCCGCACACGCACATTACACTCCCCACACACACTCATCCCAGCCGCACACACACATTACACTCCCCACACACACTCATCCCAGCCGCACATACACAGTACACTCCCCACACACACTCATCCCAGCCGCACATACACAGTACACTCCCCACACACACTCATCCCAGCCGTACACACACATTACACTCCCCATACACACTCATCCCAGCCGCACATACACAGTACACTCGCCACACACACTCATCCCAGCCGCACATACACAGTACACTCCCCACACACACTCATCCCAGCCGCACATACACAGTACACTCCCCACACACACTCATCCCAGCCGCACATACACAGTACACTCCCCACACACTCATCCCAGCCGCACATACACAGTACACTCCCCACACACACTCATCCCAGCCGTACGTACACATTACACTCCCCACACACATTATCCCAGCCGCACACACACATTATACTCTCCACACACTCTCATCCCAGCCGCACACACACATTACACTCCCCACACACACTCATACCAGCCGCACATACACAGTACACTCCCCACACACACTCATCCCAGCCGCACATACACGGTACACTCCCCACACACACTCATCCCAGCCGCATATACACAGTACACTCCCCACACACACTCATCCCAGCCACACATACACATTACATTCCCCACACACACTCATCCCAGACAACACACTCCCCACACACACTCATCCCAGCCGTACACACACATTACACTCCCCACACACACTCATCCCAGCCGCACATACACAGTACACACCCCACACACTCATCCCAGCCGCACATACACAGTAGTCTCCACACACACTCATCCCAGCCGCACACACACATTACACTCCCCACACACACTCATCCCAGCCGCGCACACACATTACACTCCCCACACACACTCATCCCAGCCGCACACACACATTACAGTCCCCACACACACTCATCCCAGCCGCACACACACATTACACTCCCCACACACACTCACCCCAGCCGCACATACACACTGCACTCCCCGCTCACACTCATCCCAGCCGCACACACATTGCACTCCCCACACACACTCATCCCTGCTGCACACACACATTACACTCCCCACACACACTCATCCCTGCCGCACACACACATTACACTCCCCACACACACTCATCCCAGCCGCACACACACATTACACTCCCCACACACACTCATCCCAGCTGCACACAC
This sequence comes from Scyliorhinus torazame, assembly GCF_047496885.1. Taxonomy (NCBI): domain Eukaryota; kingdom Metazoa; phylum Chordata; class Chondrichthyes; order Carcharhiniformes; family Scyliorhinidae; genus Scyliorhinus; species Scyliorhinus torazame. The sequence goes on from NC_092724.1 coordinate 168,670,216, forward strand.
ACATTACACTCCCCACACACACTCATCCCAGCCGCACACACACATTAAACTCCCCACACACTCACCCCAGCCGCACACACACATTACACCCCCCACACACTCATCCCAGCCGCATATACACAGTACACTCCCCACACACACTCATCCCAGCCGCACATACACATTACATTCCCCACACACACTCATCCCAGCCGCACATACACATTACATTCCCCACACACACTCATCCCAGACACCACACTCCCCACACACACTCATCCCAGCCGCACACACACTCATCCCAGCCGCACATACACAGTACACTCCCCACACACACTCATCCCAGCCGCACATACACAGTACACTCCCCACACACACTCATCCCAGCCGCACACACACATTACACTCCCCACACACACTCATCCCAGCCGCACACACACATTACACTCCCCACACACACTCAACCCAGCCGCACATACACACTGCACTCCCCGCTCACACTCATCCCAGCCGCACACACATTACACTCCCCACACACACTCATCCCAGCCACACACACTCATCCCAGCCGCACACACACATTACAGTCACCACACACACTCACCCCAGCCGCACACACACATTACACTCCACACACACACTCATCCCTGCCGCACACACACATTACACTCCCCACACACACTCATCCCAGCCGCACACACACATTACACTCCCCACACACACTCATCCCAGCCGCACACACACATTACACTCCCCACACACACTCATCCCAGCCACACACACTCATCCCAGCCGCACACACACATTACACTCACCACACACACTCACCCCAGCCGCACACACACATTACACTCCCCACACACACTCATCCCAGCCGCACACACACATTACACTCCCCACACACACATTACACTCCCCACACACACTCACCCAGCCGTACACACACATTACACTCCCCACACACACTCATCCCAGCCGCACACACACATTACACTCCTCACACACTCACCCCTGCCGCACACACACATTACACTCCCTACACACACATTACACTCCCCACACACACTCATCCCAGCCGCACACACACATTACACTCCCCACTCACACTCATCCCAGCCGCACACACACATTACACTCCCCACACACTCTCATCCCAGCCGCACATACACAGTACACTCCCCACACACACTGATCCCAGCCGCACATACACGGTGCACTCCCCACACACACTCATCCCAGCCGCATATACACAGTACACTCCCCACACACACTCATCCCAGCCGCACATACACATTACATTCCCCACACACACTCATCCCAGACAACACACTCCCCACACACACTCATCCCAGTCGTACACACACATTACACTCCCCACACACACTCATCCCAGCCACACATACACAGTACACTCCCCACACACTCATCCCAGCCGCACATACACACTGCACTCCCCGCTCACACTCATCCCAGCCGCACACACATTACACTCCCCACACACACTCATCCCAGCCGCACACACACATTACACTCCCCACACACACTGATCCCTGCTGCACACACACATTACACTCCCCACACACACTCATCCCAGCCGCACACACACATTACACTCCCCACACACACTCATCCCAGCCGCACACACACATTACACTCCCCACACACACTCATCCCAGCCGCACACCCACATTACACTCCCCACACACACTCATCCCAGCCGCACACACACATTACACTCCCCACACACACTCATCCCAGCCGCGCACACACATTACACTCCCCACACACACTCATCCCAGCCGCACACACACATTACACTCCCCACACACACTCATCCCAGCCGCACACTCACAGTACACTCCCCACACACACTCATCCCAGCCGCACACACACATTACGCTCCCCACACACACTCATCCCAGCCGCACACACACATTACACTCCCCACACACACTCATCCCAGCCGCTCACACACATTACACTCCCCACACACACTCATCCCAGCCGCACATACACAGTACACTCCCCACAGACACTCATCCCAGCCGCACATACACATTACACTCCCCACACACTCATCCCAGCCGCACATACACAGTACACTCCCCACACACACTCATCCTAGCCGCACATACACAGTACACTCCCCACACACACTCATCCCAGCCACACACACACATTACACTCCCCACACACACTCATCCCTGCTGCACACACACATTACACTCCCCACACACACTCATCCCAGCCGCACACACACATTACACTCCCCACACACACTCATCCCAGCCGCACACACACATTACGCTCCCCACACACACTCATCCCAGCCGCACACACACAGTACGCTCCCCACACACACTCATCCCAGCCGCACACAATTACACTCCCCACACACACTCATCCCAGCCGCACACACACATTACACTCCCCACACACACTCATCCCAGCCGCACACACACATTACACTCCCCACACACACTCATCCCAGCCACACACACACAGTACACTCCCCACACACACTCATCCCAGCCGCACACACACAGTACACTCCCCACACACACTCATCCCAGCCGTACACTCCCCACACACACTCATCCCAGCCGCACACACACAGTACACTCCCCACACACACTCATCCCAGCCGTACACTCCCCACACACACTCATCCCAGCCGCACATACACATTACACTCCCCACACACTCATCCCAGCCGCACACACACATTACACTCCCCACACACACTCATCCCAGCCGCACACACACATTACACTCCCCACACACACTCATCCCAGCCACACACACACAGTACACTCCCCACACACACTCATCCCAGCCGCACACACACAGTACACTCCCCACACACACTCATCCCAGCCGTACACTCCCCACACACACTCATCCCAGCCGCACACACACAGTACGCTCCCCACACACACTCATCCCAGCCGCACATACACAGTACACTCCCCACACACACTCATCCCAGCCGCACATACACATTACACTCCCCACACACACTCATCCCAGCCGCACATACACAGTACACTCCCCACACACACTCATCCCAGCCGCACATACACAGTACACTCCCCACACACACTCATCCCAGCCGTACACACACATTACACTCCCCATACACACTCATCCCAGCCGCACATACACAGTACACTCGCCACACACACTCATCCCAGCCGCACATACACAGTACACTCCCCACACACACTCATCCCAGCCGCACATACACAGTACACTCCCCACACACACTCATCCCAGCCGCACATACACAGTACACTCCCCACACACTCATCCCAGCCGCACATACACAGTACACTCCCCACACACACTCATCCCAGCCGCACATACACAGTACACTCCCCACACACTCATCCCAGCCGCACATACACACTGCACTCCCCGCTCACACTCATCCCAGCCGCACACACATTACACTCTCCACACACACTCATCCCAGCCACACACACTCATCCCAGCCGCACACACACATTACAGTCACCACACACACTCACCCCAGCCGCACACACACATTACACTCCACACTCACACTCATCCCTGCCGCACACACACATTACACTCCCCACACACACTCATCCCAGCCGCACACACACATTACACTCACCACACACACTCACCCCAGCCGCACACACACATTACACACCCCACACACACTCATCCCAGCCGCACACACACATTACACTCCCCACACACACATTACACACCCCACACACACTCACCCAGCCGTACACACATATTACACTCCCCACACACACTCATCCCAGCCGCACACACACATTACACTCCTCACACACTCACCCCTGCCGCACACACACATTACACTCCCCACACACACGCATCTCAGCCGCACACACACAATATACTCCGCACACACACTCATCCCCAGCCGCACACGCACATTACACTCCCCACACACACTCATCCCAGCCGCACACACACATTACACTCCCCACACACACTCATCCCAGCCGCACATACACAGTACACTCCCCACACACACTCATCCCAGCCGTACACACACATTACACTCCCCATACACACTCATCCCAGCCGCACATACACAGTACACTCGCCACACACACTCATCCCAGCCGCACATACACAGTACACTCCCCACACACACTCATCCCAGCCGCACATACACAGTACACTCCCCACACACACTCATCCCAGCCGCACATACACAGTACACTCCCCACACACTCATCCCAGCCGCACATACACAGTACACTCCCCACACACACTCATCCCAGCCGTACGTACACATTACACTCCCCACACACATTATCCCAGCCGCACACACACATTATACTCTCCACACACTCTCATCCCAGCCGCACACACACATTACACTCCCCACACACACTCATCCCAGCCGCACATACACAGTACACTCCCCACACACACTCATCCCAGCCGCACATACACGGTACACTCCCCACACACACTCATCCCAGCCGCATATACACAGTACACTCCCCACACACACTCATCCCAGCCACACATACACATTACATTCCCCACACACACTCATCCCAGAAAACACACTCCCCACACACACTCATCCCAGCCGTACACACACATTACACTCCCCACACACACTCATCCCAGCCGCACATACACAGTACACTCCCCACACACTCATCCCAGCCGCACATACACAGTACAGTCTCCACACACACTCATCCCAGCCGCACACACACATTACACTCCCCACACACACTCATCCCAGCCGCGCACGCACATTACACTCCCCACACACACTCATCCCACCCGCACACACACATTACAGTCCCCACACACACTCATCCCAGCCGCACACACACATTACACTCCCCACACACACTCACCCCAGCCGCACATACACACTGCACTCCCCGCTCACACTCATCCCAGCCGCACACACATTGCACTCCCCACACACACTCATCCCTGCTGCACACACACATTACACTCCCCACACACACTCATCCCTGCCGCACACACACATTACACTCCCCACACACACTCATCCCAGCCGCACACACACATTACACTCCCCACACACACTCATCCCAGCTGCACACACACATTACACTCCCCACACACACTCATCCCAGCCGCACACACACATTAAACTCCCCACACACTCACCCCAGCCGCACACACACATTACACTCCCCACACACTCATCCCAGCCGCATATACACAGTACACTCCCCACACACACTCATCCCAGCCGCACATACACATTACATTCCCCACACACACTCATCCCAGCCGCACATACACATTACATTCCCCACACACACTCATCCCAGACACCACACTCCCCACACACACTCATCCCAGCCGCACACACACTCACCCCAGCCGCACATACACAGTACACTCGCCACACACACTCATCCCAGCCGCACATACACAGTACACTCCCCACACACACTCATCCCAGCCGCACACACACATTACACTCCCCACACACACTCATCCCAGCCGCACACACACATTACACTCCCCACACACACTCAACCCAGCCGCACATACACACTGCACTCCCCGCTCACACTCATCCCAGCCGCACACACATTACACTCCCCACACACACTCATCCCAGCCACACACACTCATCCCAGCCGCACACACACATTACAGTCACCACACACACTCACCCCAGCCGCACACACACATTACACTCCACACACACACTCATCCCTGCCGCACACACACATTACACTCCCCACACACACTCATCCCAGCCGCACACACACATTACACTCCCCACACACACTCATCCCAGCCGCACACACACATTACGCTCCCCACACACACTCATCCCAGCCACACACACTCATCCCAGCCGCACACACACATTACACTCACCACACACACTCACCCCAGCCGCACACATACATTACACTCCCCACACACACTCATCCCAGCCGCACACACACATTACACTCCCCACACACACATTACACTCCCCACACACACTCACCCAGCCGTACACACACATTACACTCCCCACACACACTCATCCCAGCCGCACACACACATTACACTCCTCACACACTCACCCCTGCCGCACACACACATTACACTCCCTACACACACATTACACTCCCCACACACACGCATCTCAGCCGCACACACACAATATACTCCCCACACACACTCATCCCCAGCCGCACACGCACATTACATTCCCCACACACACTCATCCCAGCCGCACACACACATTACACTCCCCACACACACTCATCCCAGACACACACACACATTACACACCCCACACACACTCATCCCAGCCACACACACATTACACTCCCCACACACACTCATCCCAGCCGCACACACACATTACACTCCCCACTCACACTCATCCCTGCCACACACACACATTACACTCCCCACACACACTCATCCCTGCCGCACACACACATTACACTCCCCACTCACACTCATCCCAGCCGCATACACACATTACACTCCCCACACACACTCATCCCTGCCGCACACACACATTACACTCCCCACTCACACTCATCCCAGCCGCACACACATTACACTCCCCACACACACTCATCCCAGCCGCACACACACATTACATTCCCCACACACACTCATCCCAGCCACACATACACAGTACACTCCCCACACACACTCATCCCAGCCGCACACACATATTACACTCCCCACTCACACTCATCCCAGCCGCACATACACATTACACTCCCCACACACACTCATCCCAGCCGCGCACACACATTACACTCCCCACACACACTCATCCCAGCCGCACACACACATTACACTCCCCACACACACTCATCCCAGCCATACATACACAGTACACTCCCCACACACACTCATCCCAGCCGCACACACATTACACTCCCCACTCACACTCATCCCAGCCGCACATACACATTACACTCCCCACTCACACTCATCCCAGCCGCACACACACATTACACTCCCCACACACACTCATCCCAGCCGCACACACACATTACACTCCCCACACACACTCATCCCAGCCGCACACACACATTACACTCCCCACACACAATCATCCCAGCCGCACACACACATTACACTCCCCACACACACTCATCCCAGCCGCACACACACATTACACTCCCCACACACACATTACACTCCCAACACACTCACCCAGCCGTACACACACATTACACTCCCCACACACACTCATCCCAGCCGCACACACACATTACACTCCTCACACACTCACCCCTGCCGCACACACACATTACACTCCCTACACACACATTACACTCCCCACACACACGCATCTCAGCCGCACACACACAATATACTCCCCACACACACTCATCCCCAGCCGCACACGCACATTACACTCCCCACACACACTCATCCCAGCCGCACACACACATTACACTCCCCACACACACTCATCCCAGACACACACACACATTACACACCCCACACACACTCATCCCAGCCACACACACATTACACTCCCCACACACACTCATCCCAGCCGCACACACACATTACACTCCCCACTCACACTCATCCCTGCCACACACACACATTACACTCCCCACACACACTCATCCCTGCCGCACACACACATTACACTCCCCACTCACACTCATCCCAGCCGCATACACACATTACACTCCCCACACACACTCATCCCTGCCGCACACACACATTACACTCCCCACTCACACTCATCCCAGCCGCACACACATTACACTCCCCACACACACTCATCCCAGCCGCACACACACATTACATTCCCCACACACACTCATCCCAGCCACACATACACAGTACACTCCCCACACACACTCATCCCAGCCGCACACACATATTGCACTCCCCACTCACACTCATCCCAGCCGCACATACACATTACACTCCCCACACACACTCATCCCAGCCGCGCACACACATTACACTCCCCACACACACTCATCCCAGCCGCACACACACATTACACTCCCCACACACACTCATCCCAGCCATACATACACAGTACACTCCCCACACACACTCATCCCAGCCGCACACACATTACACTCCCCACTCACACTCATCCCAGCCGCACATACACATTACACTCCCCACTCACACTCATCCCAGCCGCACACACACATTACACTCCCCACACACACTCATCCCAGCCGCACACACACATTACCCTCCCCACACACACTCATCCCAGCCGCACACACACATTACACTCCCCACACACACTCATCCCAGCCGCACACACACATTACACTCCCCACACACACTCATCCCAGCCGCACACACACATTACACTCCCCACACACACTCATCCCAGCCACACATACACAGTACACTCCCCACACACACTCATCCCAGCCGCACATACACAGTACACTCCCCACACACACTCATCCCAGCCGCACACACACATTACACTCCCCACACACACTCATCCCAGCCGCACACACACATTACACTCCCCACACACACTCAACCCAGCCGCACATACACACTGCACTCCCCGCTCACACTCATCCCAGCCGCACACACATTACACTCCCCACACACACTCATCCCAGCCACACACACTCATCCCAGCCGCACACACACATTACAGTCACCACACACACTCACCACAGCCGCACACACACATTACACTCCACACACACACTCATCCCTGCCGCACACACACATTACACTCCCCACACACACTCATCCCAGCCGCACACACACATTACACTCCCCACACACACTCATCCCAGCCGCACACACACATTACACTCCCCACACACACTCATCCCAGCCACACACACTCATCCCAGCCGCACACACACATTACACTCACCACACACACTCACCCCAGCCGCACACACACATTACACTCCCCACACACACTCATCCCAGCCGCACACACACATTACACTCCCCACACACACATTACACTCCCCACACACACTCACCCAGCCGTACACACACATTACACTCCCCACACACACTCATCCCAGCCGCACACACACATTACACTCCTCACACACTCACCCCTGCCGCACACACACATTACACTCCCCACACACACGCATCTCAGCCGCACACACACAATATACTCCCCACACACACTCATCCCCAGCCGCACACGCACATTACACTCCCCACACACACTCATCCCAGCCGCACACACACATTACACTCCCCACACACACTCATCCCAGACACACACACACATTACACACCCCACACACACTCATCCCAGCCACACACACATTACACTCCCCACACACACTCATCCCAGCCGCACACACACATTACACTCCCCACTCACACATCCCTGCCACACACACACATTACACTCCCCACACACACTCATCCCTGCCGCACACACACATTACACTCCCCACTCACACTCATCCCAGCCGCATACACACATTACACTCCCCACACACACTCATCCCTGCCGCACACACACATTACACTCCCCACTCACACTCATCCCAGCCGCACACACATTACACTCCCCACACACACTCATCCCAGCCGCACACACACATTACATTCCCCACACACACTCATCCCAGCCACACATACACAGTACACTCCCCACACACACTCATCCCAGCCGCACACACATATTACACTCCCCACTCACACTCATCCCAGCCGCACATACACATTACACTCCCCACACACACTCATCCCAGCCGCGCACACACATTACACTCCCCACACACACTCATCCCAGCCGCACACACACATTACACTCCCCACACACACTCATCCCAGCCATACATACACAGTACACTCCCCACACACACTCATCCCAGCCGCACACACATTACACTCCCCACTCACACTCATCCCAGCCGCACATACACATTACACTCCCCACTCACACTCATCCCAGCCGCACACACACATTACACTCCCCACACACACTCATCCCAGCCGCACACACACATTACACTCCCCACACACACTCATCCCAGCCGCACACACACATTACACTCCCCACACACACTCATCCCAGCCGCACACACACATTACACTCCCCACACACACTCATCCCAGCCACACATACACAGTACACTCCCCACACACACTCATCCCAGCCGCACACACACATTACACTCCCCACACACACTCATCCCAGCCACACATACACAGTACACTCCCCACACACACTCATCCCAGCCGCACATACACAGTACACTCCCCACACACACTCATCCCAGCCGCACACACACATTACACTCCCCACACACACTCATCCCAGCCGCACACACACATTACACTCCCCACACACACTCAACCCAGCCGCACATACACACTGCACTCCCCGCTCACACTCATCCCAGCCGCACACACATTATACTCCCCACACACACTCATCCCAGCCACACACACTCATCCCAGCCGCACACACACATTACAGTCACCACACACACTCACCACAGCCGCACACACACATTACACTCCACACACACACTCATCCCTGCCGCACACACACATTACTCTCCCCACACACACTCATCCCAGCCGCACACACACATTACACTCCCCACACACACTCATCCCAGCCGCACACACACATTACACTCCCCACACACACTCATCCCAGCCACACACACTCATCCCAGCCGCACACACACATTACACTCACCACACACACTCACCCCAGCCGCACACACACATTACACTCCCCACACACACTCATCCCAGCCGCACACACACATTACACTCCCCACACACACATTACACTCCCCACACACACTCACCCAGCCGTACACACACATTACACTCCCCACACACACTCATCCCAGCCGCACACACACATTACACTCCTCACACACTCACCCCTGCCGCACACACACATTACACTCCCCACACACACGCATCTCAGCCGCACACACACAATATACTCCCCACACACACTCATCCCCAGCCGCACACGCACATTACACTCCCCACACACACTCATCCCAGCCGCACACACACATTACACTCCCCACACACACTCATCCCAGACACACACACACATTACACACCCCACACACACTCATCCCAGCCACACACACATTACACTCCCCACACACACTCATCCCAGCCGCACACACACATTACACTCCCCACTCACACATCCCTGCCACACACACACATTACACTCCCCACACACACTCATCCCTGCCGCACACACACATTACACTCCCCACTCACACTCATCCCAGCCGCATACACACATTACACTCCCCACACACACTCATCCCTGCCGCACACACACATTGCACTCCCCACTCACACTCATCCCAGCCGCACACACATTACACTCCCCACACACACTCATCCCAGCCGCACACACACATTACATTCCCCACACACACTCATCCCAGCCACACATACACAGTACACTCCCCACACACACTCATCCCAGCCGCACACACATATTACACTCCCCACTCACACTCATCCCAGCCGCACATACACATTACACTCCCCACACACACTCATCCCAGCCGCGCACACACATTACACTCCCCACACACACTCATCCCAGCCGCACACACACATTACACTCCCCACACACACTCATCCCAGCCACACATACACAGTACACTCCCCACACACACTCATCCCAGCCGCACACACACATTACACTCCCCACTCACACTCATCCCAGCCGCACATACGCATTACACTCCCCACTCACACTCATCCCAGCCGCACACACACATTACACTCCCCACACACACTCATCCCAGCCGCACACACACATTACACTCCCCACACACACTCATCCCAGCCGCACACACACATTACACTCCCCACACACACTCATCCCAGCCGCACACACACATTACACTCCCCACACACACTCATCCCAGCCGCACACACACATTACACTCCCCACACACACTCATCCCAGCCGCACACACACATTACACTCCCCACACACACTCATCCCAGCCGCACACACACATTACACTCCCCACACACACTCATCCCAGCCGCACACACACATTACACTCCCCACACACACTCATCCCAGCCGCACACACACATTACACTCCCCACACACACTCATCCCAGCCGTACACACACATTACACTCCCCACACACACTCATCCCAGCCACACACACACATTACACTCCCCACGCACACTCATCCCAGCCACACACACACATTACACTCCCCACACACACTCATCCCAGCCGCACCCACACATTACACTCCCCACGCACACTCATCCCTGCCAACAAGATGGCACTGGTTGTGCTGGAGCTGCCCGTACAGCTGGCCATCCACCCCGACCCCACAGCCCACCTCTTGGCCGCCCCCCACTACTCCCCCCGGCCCTGGCACAAGCCCCCCGGCCAGTGGCACAACTATCAGCAAACTATGGCGAGGTTGGTCACTTTCCGTCCCCCACTCTCCGTCCCCCCTCTCTGTCCCTCCCCCCCCTCTGTCCCCCCTCTCCGTCCCCCCTCTCTGACCCTCCCCCCCCTCTGTCCCCCCTCTCCGTCCCCCCCTCTCCGTCTCCCCCTCTCCGTCTCCCCCTCTCCGTTCCCCCCTCTCCGTTCCCCCTCTCCGTCCCCCCCTCTCCGTCTCCCCCTCTCTCCGTCCCCCCCTCTCCGTCTCCCCCTCTCCGTTCCCCCTCTCCGTCCCCCCCTCTCCGTCCCCCCCTCTCCGTCCCCCCCTCTCCGTCCCCCCTCTCCGTCCCCCCTCTCTCCGTCCCCCCTCTCCGTCTCCCCCTCTCCGTCCCCCCGCTCCGTCCCCCCCTCTCCGTCCCCCCCTCTCCGTCCCCCCTCTCTGACCCTCCCCCCCCTCTGTCCCCCCTCTCCGTCCCCCCCTCTCCGTCCCCCCGCTCCGTCCCCCCCTCTCCGTCCCCCCTCTCCGTCCCCCCGCTCCGTCCCCCCCTCTCCGTCCCCCCCCCTCCGTCCCCCCTCTCCGTCCCCCCCTCTCCGTCCCCCCCTCCGTCCCCCCCTCTCCGTCCCCCCCGCTCCGTCCCCCCCTCTCCGTCCCCCCTCTCCGTCCCCCCCTCTCCGTCCCCCCGCTCCGTCCCCCCCTCTCCGTCCCCCCTCTCCGTCCCCCCTCTCCGTCTCCCCCTCTCCGTCCCCCCGCTCCGTCCCCCCGCTCCGTCCCCCCCTCTCCGTCCCCCCCTCTCCGTCCCCCCTCTCTGACCCTCCCCCCCCTCTGTCCCCCCCTCTCCGTCCCCCCCTCTCCGTCCCCCCCTCTCCGTCCCCCCTCTCCGTCCCCCCTCTCCGTCCCCCCCTCTCCGTCCCCCCGCTCCGTCCCCCCGCTCCGTCCCCCCCTCTCTGTCCCCCCCTCTCCGTCCCCCCTCTCTGACCCTCCCCCCCCTCTGTCCCCCCCTCTCCGTCCCCCCCTCTCCCCCCCTCTCCGTCCCCCCCTCTCCGTCCCCCCCTCTCCGTCCCCCCCCCTCTGTCCCCCCTCTCCGTCCCCCCCTCTCTGTCCCCCCTCTCCGTCCCCCCCTCTCTGTCCCCCCCTCTCTGTCCCCCCTCTCTGTCCCCCCTCTCCGTCCCCCCCTCTCCGTCCCCCCCTCTCCGTCCCCCCGCTCCGTCCCCCCCCCTCCGTCCCCCCCTCTCCGTCCCCCCTCTCCGTCCCCCCTCTCCGTCTCCCCCTCTCCGTCCCCCCCTCTCCGTCCCCCCGCTCCGTCCCCCCCTCTCTGTCCCCCCCTCTCCGTCCCCCCTCTCTGACCCTCCCCCCCTCTGTCCCCCCTCTCCGTCCCCCCTCTCCGTCCCCCCCTCTCCGTCCCCCCCTCTCCGTCCCCCCCCCTCTGTCCCCCCTCTCCGTCCCCCCCTCTCTGTCCCCCCTCTCCGTCCCCCCCTCTCTGTCCCCCCTCTCCGTCCCCCCCTCTCTGTCCCCCCTCTCCGTCCCCCCCTCTCCGTCCCCCCCTCTCTGTCCCCCCTCTCCGTCCCCCCCTCTCCGTCCCCCCCTCTCTGTCCCCCCTCTCCGTCCCCCCCTCTCCGTCCCCCCCTCTCTGTCCCCCCCTCTCCGTCCCCCCCTCTCCGTCCCCCCTCTCTCTCCCTCAGCAGCCACGACGCCGGTTTCACGAATTTGAAAAGCACAAGTGACCCTCGTCGTCGGAACTCGGCCCATCGGAGGCGGAGCAACGCGGAGACCCCGGGGAATACCGGGTCGGGCCCGCTAATGATCTGCAAACGGTGTTTACTGTACGTGCATTCCGGATCGGATTGACGTCGCTGTAAAGGTGCTGGAGCATTGGGATTTGGCGTCAAATTGGTGCCTGCTGCAATTTTGGCGTCGGAACCAATTCATCATCCAATCGCCTTTCCCAATTTCGGCCCCGGAGAATCCCGCCCTTAAACCTTCAGACCAGCCCGTGGTCGTTCAATCAGCAATTCAACCTTCACAGGCGTGATGGGGAGAATCTCAGTGATGTATATGAGAGAAGGAGATCCCAGTCTTTCTGGGAGAGATTTAACTTGCATGGCCTGACTGGAGAGAATGCTTGCAGCATTTACAGCAAGAGTTGAACCTTCACAGAAGGTTCCGGACTCTGCTTCTGCTGCTCTCCAAGGCTATGCACAACTGAGACAAAATGGAGACTACCTTTTGTTCCAGAATTTTCTGAAAGGCACCACCAATCCCAATCTGGAATAGAAGTTGTCCCGGGATTTTAAAACAGCTGATTGGCTGCTTGCTCAGTCTATCAAAATGACATCACGGGCTATGCCATGGGAAATCCTGAATCAAAGAGTCTGGCTGGTCAGCCTGGGACATGCCCCTCATTGACTGGGACATGATGTCGAGGCTCTTAGCTATGCCCGTCACAGACTGAGCCATGCCTTGCATACCACCACTCAAGGCACGGACGTCGTGCTCCAGGTTTTCCACTGGGTCGCCACCCTTGCAGGGTTGGCCTGGGTGCCACGCATTGTCGGCATCATCTCCTGTGCCTGAAGGCTTTGGGACTCCTCCAATCGGCCTCGCACTCGCCAGAATCTCGCTGGCAGCCCGTCCTGAATGTTACGGCTGTGTCCTATCATCTGCATCAGCACTGGGAGGACCTCACCCATTGGCTCAGCTTCTGGCTGGGACCAAGCTGACCTCCAACTGCTGTCTCGCCTGGGAGTTCCTGCCTCCACCCGATGTGCATCGGCAGCTGTGTGGTGTTCACCAGATTGTACCCCAGAAGTCTGTCCATTAATTACTCCCACCGAGGTGTGTGTCTCTGTGCCGGTGGAAGGTGCGCGTGACAGCTGTGGGGCTCCGTCGGTGTTCTTCCGAGAGCTCTCCTCCGAGGTAGTCTCTTGGGTGGTGGGGGTGCGGGGAGGGGGTGACTCCGGATGGTCCGGCCTCTTCAGATGTTGATCCTGCGAGAAAACGGACATGTGGCCAATGGGAGGGAAGGACAATTGTCTGGAACAATTGAGTCAGGTCATCTGAGTGAAGCGGCAGCGGATCCTCAGCCAATCTCGCTGTTGGTGACTGTCATGTGAGAGTACCTTTAAGAAATGGGTGTTTTTTATCGAATAGCTGTAGTGGATGTACCTTTAAGAAATGGGTGTTTATCAGTGATGTCAGAGAGTGGGTGGAGCTGGGCTGTGTCAGCTTTTACTTTTGCTTTGGGCTCGCAGCTACAGGGTGGGTTTAGTTTTGTTTTAGATTTGGAGACGCTGCAGCCACAGCAAGTTGTGTATGAATCTCTGCAAGATTATGAATGTTCATTTGGTGATTTCAACGTGGTAACTGTCTCAGTAGTGAAGTTAAACCTGATGTCTTTCTGCAAAAAGGGTTCTTTTTGTCTTATGGATGTTGCAAGGAAAGATTAAGAGTTACTTATAGAGTACTGTATTCTTTGGGGATTTATTAGTGTTGATAGTTGTTAAGATGTTTACTGTGGGTTTATAAAGTGCTAACTGGTTTCATAAATAAAGTGTTTTAATTTAAAAGTACGGTATGGGGTGCATCACACCTATAAAGTCGGCCCGTGTGCTCCCCATAACCACAATCTAGTAAAAGTTGTGGGTCAGGTGAACTCCATGATACTTTGGGGTTCTCTAAACCCTGGCCTGACAGTGACTGCTCTCTCTTCGGGCAACCCTGCAGTCTTCAGCGCCTGTTTCTCATGGTGGGAGGGAGGGCTCGAATCTCTGGTGCTCTGTCTTTTGTCTTCTCTGTTTCCCGCTCTCTTCTCCTGTGGTGCAAAGAGGGCAATGTGAGCTACACCCTCGATGGGTCAGGGGGGTCTATAGCAGGTGTTATGTGGGGTTGTGCTGGTGGGTGCTGAGGAATAAGCACAAAGATTCACATGGGGAGAGTGGGAGGTGTCAGCCAGTAATGTAGCGGGGGAGGGGAGGGGGCAGGTGGAACTGATGCCAGGAGAGAGGTGGTAACTTACTCTTGAGCTTGGTGGTCATTCATCGACCTCCGACATTGGACGCTGGTCCTCCTGGTCACACTGCCCACACTGCCACTGCCTCCCAGGTGGTATAGCTCACCCTGCTGCTGGTCCTCCGACCCGGTTGGGAGAACCGGGTGTTCCACCTCGCATCGGCGGTGTCGTGAAGCCTGGCCAGGTTGGCATCCCCACAGCCAGGAGCAGGTGTGTGCGTTGCCAGGCTTGTGTGCTGACTGGGACAGAGTGGTGAGGGAATGTTTAAAAGCAGCTCCCCGACGGGAAACGTCCGGTGAATCGACAGCGAGAGAAACTGGGATGGCAAGATTCACATGGGGGCTCCTGTTTGGAACTAATACAGGTGAATACAAGCTGTGATCAATGCGACCTACACAAAACCCCCCACCAAAGCCATCCAGAATAACACTGAAACCTTTTCCTTTTCGGCTGAATTGCGCCTTCAATGTGTAGATTTTATAAAAAACATGACAAACTGCATTTTGACATTGAAGCACTAAATATACACTTTAATATTTCACTCTGTGTTTCATAGAAATCACCTGCATTAAGCATAATGAGCTGATAATAATCTCCCTCTTTCTCCAACCTCTTCCCATTCCGCACTAAATCCTTCCCAAAATCCACTCATTTCCCTCAACTTTAACCCCGGGCACTGCCTATTTCCCAGAGTACAAAGGTCAGGGTGAAGGGGGAGACTCTGTACGAGTAGTGCACCCCCCTCACTAGCACGGGACACAGGGTGAGGGGATGACCGTTTTCCCGGTGCTCCTGGAGGAATGCGAGGCCGCTAAGGGCGGGGACACTTATCTGTACTTGTATAAAAGGTCGGCCAGTGTGGAACTGAGTGACAGGAAAGGGATTTCAGGTTCTACCGCTGCTCATGTATATAATTGTTGGAAAATAAATTGTTTAGTTTTACTTACTTTGGACTCCCCGAGCTTTATTAGCCCCCCCCCCCCACCCACCCCCACCTCGGTCCTGTGAATATTCGGCCAAAACGGGTGGTCAAAGCTTCCCACTCCACCCGCTCAATTTCCTCGCAGTAACTTGGTGGATGCACTGTCACTGGAGACCTCTGGTGGGCGCACTGTCACTGGAGACCTCTGGTGGGCGCACTGTCACTGGAGACCTCTGGTGGGCGCACTGTCACTGGAGACCTCTGGTGGGCGCACTGTCACTGGAGACCTCTGGTGGGCGCACTGTCACTGGAGACCTCTGGTGGGCGCACTGTCACGGGAGACCTCTGGTGGGCGCACTGTCACGGGAGATCTCTGGTGGGCGCTCTGTCACGGGAGACCTCAGGTGGGCGCACTGTCACTGGAGACCTCTGGTGGGCGCACTGTCACGGGAGACGTCTGGTGGGCGCTCTATCACTGGAGACCTCTGGTGGGCGCACTGTCACTGGAGACCTCTGGTGGGCGCACTGTCACTGGAGACCTCTGGTGGGCGCACTGTCACTGGAGACCTCTGGTGGGCGCACTGTCACTGGAGACCTCTGGTGGGCGCACTGTCACTGGAGACCTCTGGTGGGCGCACTGTCACTGGAGACCTCTGGTGGGCGCACTGTCACTGGAGACCTCTGGTGGGCGCACTGTCACTGGAGACCTCTGGTGGGCGCACTGTCACGGGAGACCTCTGGTGGGCGCACTGTCACTGGAGACCTCTGGTGGGCGCACTGTCACTGGAGACCTCTGGTGGGCGCACTGTCACTGGAGACCTCTGGTGGGCGCACTGTCACTGGAGACCTCTGGTGGGCGCACTGTCACTGGAGACCTCTGGTGGGCGCACTGTCACGGGAGACCTCTGGTGGGCGCACTGTCACGGGAGATCTCTGGTGGGCGCTCTGTCACTGGAGACCTCAGGTGGGCGCACTGTCACTGGAGACCTCTGGTGGGCGCACTGTCACTGGAGACCTCTGGTGGGCGCACTGTCACTGGAGACCTGTGGTGGGCGCACTGTCACTGGAGACCTCTGGTGGGCGCACTGTCACGGGAGACGTCTGGTGGGCGCTCTGTCACTGGAGACCTCTGGTGGGCGCACTGTCACTGGAGACCTCTGGTGGGCGCACTGTCACTTGAGACCTCTGGTGGGCGCACTGTCACTGGAGACCTCTGGTGGGCGCACTGTCACTTGAGACCTCTGGTGGGCGCACTGTCACTGGAGACCTCTGGTGGGCGCACTGTCACGGAGACGTCTGGTGGGCGCTCTGTCACTGGAGACCTCTGGTGGGCGCACTGTCACTGGAGACCTCTGGTGGGCGCACTGTCACTGGAGACCTCTGGTGGGCGCACTGTCACTGGAGACCTCTGGTGGGCGCACTGTCACTGGAGACCTCTGGTGGGCGCACTGTCACTGGAGACCTCAGGTGGGCGCACTGTCACTGGAGACCTCTGGTGGGCGCACTGTCACGGGAGACGTCTGGTGGGCGCTCTATCACTGGAGACCTCTGGTGGGCGCACTGTCACTGGAGACCTCTGGTGGGCGCACTGTCACTGGAGACCTCTGGTGGGCGCACTGTCACTGGAGACCTCTGGTGGGCGCACTGTCACTGGAGACCTCTGGTGGGCGCACTGTCACTGGAGACCTCTGGTGGGCGCACTGTCACTGGAGACCTCTGGTGGGCGCACTGTCACTGGAGACCTCTGGTGGGCGCACTGTCACTGGAGACCTCTGGTGGGCGCACTGTCACGGGAGACCTCTGGTGGGCGCACTGTCACTGGAGACCTCTGGTGGGCGCACTGTCACTGGAGACCTCTGGTGGGCGCACTGTCACTGGAGACCTCTGGTGGGCGCACTGTCACTGGAGACCTCTGGTGGGCGCACTGTCACTGGAGACCTCTGGTGGGCGCACTGTCACGGGAGACCTCTGGTGGGCGCACTGTCACGGGAGATCTCTGGTGGGCGCTCTGTCACTGGAGACCTCAGGTGGGCGCACTGTCACTGGAGACCTCTGGTGGGCGCACTGTCACTGGAGACCTCTGGTGGGCGCACTGTCACTGGAGACCTGTGGTGGGCGCACTGTCACTGGAGACCTCTGGTGGGCGCACTGTCACGGGAGACGTCTGGTGGGCGCTCTGTCACTGGAGACCTCTGGTGGGCGCACTGTCACTGGAGACCTCTGGTGGGCGCACTGTCACTTGAGACCTCTGGTGGGCGCACTGTCACTGGAGACCTCTGGTGGGCGCACTGTCACTTGAGACCTCTGGTGGGCGCACTGTCACTGGAGACCTCTGGTGGGCGCACTGTCACGGAGACGTCTGGTGGGCGCTCTGTCACTGGAGACCTCTGGTGGGCGCACTGTCACTGGAGACCTCTGGTGGGCGCACTGTCACTGGAGACCTCTGGTGGGCGCACTGTCACTGGAGACCTCTGGTGGGCGCACTGTCACTGGAGACCTCTGGTGGGCGCACTGTCACTGGAGACCTCTGGTGGGCGCACTGTCACTGGAGACCTCTGGTGGGCGCACTGTCACTGGAGACCTCTGGTGGGCGCACTGTCACTGGAGACCTCTGGTGGGCGCACTGTCACTGGAGACCTCTGGTGGGCGCACTGTCACTGGAGACCTCTGGTGGGTTTGGGGTGAAGGTTTGGACTGAAAGGAGTCCAAACTACAAACAAAAGTCTTCTAAATATCACCAAACAAAGCCTCAGGTTATGGATGTAAACAGGAGGCTGTGGCTGGGGGTCGAGACGCTGCAGAGCCTGGACAGGGGTCAGTCTCAATGTCAACCCCTTCAGGAACTATAACACCATCCTTCACTCTCTCTCCTCAATCACTCCGTCATTCTCAACCCTGGTGCTTCAGCAAATTCAGATACGGTTAAAGTTTACACATGCAGAGCAAAGCTTGTTGAGCAATTATCGAATAAAGGTGGAGCTTCCAAAGTGAATCTCTGACGTAAATGATTCAGCCTCAATCCGCTGCCTGAGGTCGATGCCAGACGCACCTAAACAGAGAGCAACAGGTTAGAGTTCAAAGGTGATGAGATTGTTGTGATTTGAGTTCCTCTTAGCTCAGTCCAGAATGCAGCACCACCCTGGGTCCCTCCAACCCAAACTGGGGACATAAAGTAGCCCAAGGAGAAGAGTTGTTTGGGGGACAACACAGATTCACACATCTCACATTTCCATTCAAGGGTTTACCTCACCCCTCTGAAGTTGTTCACTCTCTCCCTCCCCTGAAGGTGCTGACTCTCTCCCTCCCCTGAAGGTGCTGACTCTCTCTCTCTCCCCTGAAGGTGCTGACTCTCTCCCTCCCCTGAAGGTGCTGACTCTCTCTCTCTCCCCTGAAGGTGCTGACTCTCTCTCCCTGAAGGTGCTGACTCTCTTCCTGAAGGTGCTGACTCTCTCTCTCCCTCCCCTGAAGGTGCTGACTCTATCTCTCCCCTGAAGGTGCTCTCTCCCTCCCCTGAAGGTGCTGACTCTCTCTCTCCCTGAAGGTGCTGACTCTCTCTCTCTCTCCCCTGAAGGTGCTGACTCTCTCTCCCCCTGAAGGTGCTGACTCTCTCTCTCCCCTGAAGGTGCTGACTCTCTCTCTCTCTCTCTCCCCTGAAGGTGCTCTCTCCCTCCCCTGAAGGTGCTGACTCTCTCTCCCTGAAGGTGCCGACTCTCTCTCTCCCTGAAGGTGCTGACTCTCTCCCTGAAGGTGCTGACTCTCTCCCTGAATGTGCCGACTCTCTCTCTCTCCCTGAAGGTGCTGACTCTCTCTCCCCTGAAGGTGCTGACTCTCTCTCTCCCTGAAGGTGCTGACTCTCTCCCTGAAGGTGCTGACTCTCTCTCTCCCTGAAGGTGCTGACTCCCTCTCCCTGAAGGTGCTGACTCTCTCTCTCCCTGAAGGTGCTGACTCTCTCTCTCTCCCTGAAGGTGCTGACTCTCTCTCTCCCTGAAGGTGCTGACTCTCTCTCTCCCTGAAGGTGCTGACTCTCTCTCTCCCTGAAGGTGTTGACTCTCTCTCTCCCTGAAGGTGCTGACTCTCTCTCTCGCCCCCCTGAAGGTGCTGGCTCTCTCTCCCCTGAAGGTGCTGACTCTCTCTCCCCCTCCCCTGAAGGTGCTGACTCTCTTTCCACCTCCCCTGAAGGTGCTGACTCACTCTCCCCCCTCCCTGAAGGTGCTGACTCTCTCTCCCCCTCCCCTGAAGGTGCTAACTCTCTCTCCCCTGCCTCACTGTGGTGAACCACTGTAATACGAGATGTAAGGTAGGACCTGCACTACAGGTTCGCCGGTAGCTCCTGCCGGCTGGCTCCGCCCACGAAGAACGGTATAAATATGCGTGATCTCCAGTGCCCTGCCATTTCGCCAGCTGCAGCAGGAGGCCACGCATCCGACTGTAATAAAGCCACAGTTGTACCCAACTTTAGCCTTTGTGCAATTGATCGTGCATCAATTTATTAGTCAGACTTTCCACAGAATGGATATCCGAATTAAGCCCGATCGCCTGCAGCTGGATCCGCACTCGCCCAACGCCAGGAAAGACTTTACTCACTGACTGGCCTGTTTCGAGGCCTACATCAACGCGGCGGACCCCGCGCCAACGGAGGCTCAGAAGATAAACGTCCTGTACTCCAGACAGAGCTCCAGCGTGTTCCCGTTGATCCAAGACGCAATGACTTACACAAAAGCAATGGAACTCCTTAAGGAACACTACGCGCAGAAGGCGAACATGCTCTTCGCCAGGCATGTACTCGCCACCCGCTCGCAACTACCTGGTGAGTCCATCAAAGACTTCTGGCGGGCCCTAATTCCACTCGTCCGGGACTGTGACTGTCAGGCCGTCACGGCCGCCGAACACGCGAATCTCCTCTTGCGCGATGCCTTCGTGATGGGGATTGCATCGGACCGCATCCAAGAACAATTGCTGGAAGGGGTCACGCTCGAACTAGCAGAGACGAAAACCTTGGGGCTCTCCATGACGGTCACATCCCGTAATGTACAATCGTACCCCTCCCACCGCGCTGCCCACTCTTCTATCCCTTCCTATCCCTCCTGGACCCCGCCGATGACCTCCTCAGCCGGGGCCCTGCCTTCGCAATACGCCTGCGCCGCACGCCGATCCGCGCACACCCGGGGGTCCCCGCTGCTACTTCTGCGGTCAGCAGAAGCACCCCCGCCAACACTGCCCGGCCCACACTGCAGTTTGTAACGCCTGCAGTAAAAAGGGCCACTTCGCGGCTGTGTGCCAGGCCCGCGCAGTCGCTGCGATCGCACCCGCTATCGCCCCCTCCCCCACGCCAGATGCACAATGGGAGCTGCCATCTTCTCCTCCCGGGTCCATGTGCGACCTCATGGAACTTCCACTGCCCCAAGGCCCTCAAACGCTGCCTGGGGTTCTTTTCCTACTACGCTCAGTGGGTCCCAAACTATGCGGACAAGGCCCGCCCACTCATTCAGTCCATCCAATTCCCCATAGCGGCCGAGGCACAACATGCTTTCGCCCGCGTCAGAGCAGACATCGCCAAGGCCGGGATGCGCGCAGTGGACGAGTCACTGCCTTTCCAAGTAGAAAGCGACGCTTCAGACGTCGCCCTTGCCGCCACTCTAAACCAGGCAGGCAGACCCGTGGCATTCTTTTCCCGCACCCTTCATGCCTCTGAAATTCCACACTCATCCGTCGAAAAGGAGGCCCAAGCTATCGTTGAAGCTGTGCGGCATTGGAGGCATTACCTGGTCGGTAAGAAATTCACTCTCCTTACGGACCAACGGTCGGTAGCCTTCATGTTCAATAACACAGCGGGGCAAGATCAAAAATGATAAAATCTTGTGGTGGAGAATCGAGCTCTCCACTTGTAATTACGAGATCTTGTATCGCCCCGGTAAACTGAACAAGCCCCCAGACGCCCTCTCCCGAGGTACATGTGCCAGCGCACAAGTGGACCAACTCCGGGCCCTACACGACAGCCTTTGTCACCCAGGGGTCACTCGATTGTACCATCTGGTCAAAGCTCGCAATCTGCCCTACTCCGTCAAGGAAGTAAGGAGTCACCAGGGACTGCCAGGTCTGTGCGGAGTGCAAGCCGCACGTCTACCGGCCAGATCGTGCGGACCTAGTGAAGGCTTCCCGCCCCTTTGAACGCCTCAGTGTGGATTTCAAAGGGCCCCTCCCCTCCACCGACCGTAACAAGTACATTCTCAGTGTGGTCGATGAGTTCTCCAGATTCCCCTTCGCCATCCCATGCCCCGATATGATGTCTGCCACCGTCATCAAGGCCCACAGCACCAACTTCGCTCTGTTTGGTTTCCCCGCCTACATCCAGTGACAGGGGATCCTCATTCATGAGCGATGAGCTGCGTCAGTTCTTGCTCAGCAGGGGTATCGCCTCCAGCAGGAGAACCAGCTATAACCCCCGGGGGAACGGGCAAGTAGAACGGGACGGTTTGGAGGGCCGTCCAGCTGGCCCTACGGTCCAGGAACCTCCCAGCCTCTCGCTGGCAGGAAGTCCTCCCTGATGCTCTACACTCCATCCGGTCACTATTGTGCACCACCACTAATAACACACCCCAGGTGGGGGTGGGGGGGTTTGATTTGGTGATGCCGACATGGAATCTGAGACAGGGAGGAGTCTTTCCAAAAAATAAAATGAAACGAGAGAGATTTCTGATCATCGATGAACCAGGATTGGGTATGATATTGGAGGTGCTGACTCGCTCCCTCACTCGAGTCACCTCGAGCGAGCTGTGTGTAAATACTCCAGGGAAACCACAAATCTCTCAGTTCCAGAAAAATATTCTGGCATCAAATCTGTGAGTTAGAAGATTTCATATCAACTAAGAAACAAGATGATTGGGCAGCACGGTGGTGCAGTGGTTAGCACTGCTGCCTCACGGCACTGAGGTCCCAGGTTCGATCCCGGCTCTGGGTCACTGTCCGTGTGGAGTTTGCACATTCTCCCCGTGTCTGCGTGGGTCTCACCCCCACAACCCAAAGTTGTGCAGGTTAAGTGGATTGAAGATGCTAAATTGCCCCTTAATTGGAAAAAAATGAATTGGGTACTCTAAATTTAAAAGAAACAAGATGATTAAGCTGAATTAATTCTGATTTATGAAAGGGAAACTTTATTTTCAAAATCTGCTAGAATGTTCTGAGGACGTTTAATTGTATCGGGTGTTGGTGAGGCCACATCTGGAGTGTTGTGTTCAGTTTTGGTCTCCTTACCTGAGAAAGGACATATTGGCACTGGAGGGAGTGCAGAGGAGATTCACTAGGTTGATCCCAGAGTTGAGGGGATTAGATTATGACGAGATGTTGAGTAGACTGGGACTGTACTCATTGGAGTTTAGAAGGATGCGGGGGGGATCTTATTGAGACATATAAAATTATGAAGGGAATAGATAGGATAGATGCGGGCAGGTTGTTTCCACTGGTCGGGGAAAGCAGAACTAGGGGGCATAGCCTCAAAATAAGGGGAAGTAGATTTAGGACCGAGTTTAGGAGGAACTTCTTCACCCAAAGGGTTGTGAATCTCTGGAATTCCTTGCCCAGTGAAGCAGTTGAGGCTCCTTCTTTAAACGTTTTTAAGAAAAAGATAGATGCCTTTCTAAAGAATAAAGGGATTCGGGGATATGGTGTACGGGCCGGAGAGTGGAGCTGAGTCCACAAAGATCAGCCATGATCTCATTGAATGGCGGAGCAGGCTCGAGGGGCCAGATGGCCGACTCCTGCTCCTAGTTCTTATGACGTAACTAATGAGGTAGATAAGGGAGAATTGGTGAATGTGATATATTTGGTTTTTCAAAAATCATTCAATAAGGCGACGCAGATTATTATGCAAAGTAAATACTCATGTTGCTGAGTAAGAGCATGGAATGAGGAATGATTAATGGACAGAGAACAAAGAGAAAAAGATAGTCTTGCATTTCTATCGCACCTTGTACAGCTACAGCGCATCGGAATGTGCTTTACAAACACTGAAGAGATTTTAATGTGCAGTCACTGTTGTAATCATAATCCATACAGATGGAGGCCATTTGGCCCATCGAGTCTAAACGGATCCTTCGAAATAGCACTGTATCCATGGCCACGCCGCACAGCAAGATCCCATCAACAGTGATATGATAATGACCACATCATCTCGTTTTCTGCTCTTCCTCAAAACAGTTCTGATATCTTGGACATCCATTTCAGAGAGCGGACAGAGAGGACCTTAGTTTAACCTCTTGTCTGAGAAACAGCACCTCCAACTATGCAGCACTCCCTCACTACTGCACTGGCAGTGTCAGCCTTCATTTTGTGCTCAAATCCTGGGGTGGGACTTGAGCCCACGACCTTCTGAGTGAG
This sequence comes from Scyliorhinus torazame, assembly GCF_047496885.1. Lineage (NCBI taxonomy): Eukaryota > Metazoa > Chordata > Chondrichthyes > Carcharhiniformes > Scyliorhinidae > Scyliorhinus > Scyliorhinus torazame. Next base: position 168,695,878 of record NC_092724.1, read on the forward strand.
AAGTGAGGGTGCTGCCTACTGAGCTGTGGATAACACTAAAAACAGGAATAAATGGATCATTTTCAGGCTGGGCAGCAATAAGTGAAATGCTGCTAGGATTAGTTATCAGGCCTGAGGTATTTACAATCTATATACATGACTTAGACACACAGACTGAGTGTAATGTCTTCAATTTACACGGTGATAGTTAACTGGAGAAGTGGATGGTGCAGGGACACGAGACTGCAAATGGATATGGACAGGTTAAATCGAAAACCAGATGGAAGCGTATAGAGGGAAATGTCAAATAATGGCAACACGGTGGCACAGTGGTTAGCACTGCTGCTTCACAGCACCAGGGATTCGGATTAGCACTGCTTTCTCACAGTGCCAGGGACCCGGGTTAACACTGCTTTCTCACAGTGCCAGGGACCCGGGTTAACACCGCTGTCTCACAGTGCCAGGGACCCGGGTTAACACTGCTGTCTCACAGTGCCAGGGACCCGGGTTAACACTGCTGTCTCACAGTGCCAGGGATCCGGATTAGCACTGCTTTCTCACAGTGCCAGGGACCCGGGTTAACACTGCTGCTTCACAGCGCCAGGGACCCGGGTTAGCTCTGCTTTCTCACAGAGCCAGGGACCCGGGTTAACACTGCTGTCTCACAGTGCCAGGGACCCGGGTTAACACTGCTGTCTCACAGCGCCAGGGACCCAGGTTAACACTGCTGCTTAACAGCGCCAGGGACCCGGGTTAGCTCTGCTTTCTCACAGAGCCAGGGACCCGGGTTAACACTGCTGTCTCACAGTGCCAGCAACCCGGGTTAGCACTGCTATCTCACAGTGCCAGGGACCCGGGTTAGCATTGCTACCTCACAGCGCCATGGACCCGGGTTAGCACTGCTGCTTCACAGTGCCAGGGACCCGGGTTAGCACTGTTGCTTCACAGCTCCAGGGTCCCAGGTTCGATTCCCGGCTTGGGTCACTGTCTGTGCGGAGTCTGCACATCCTCCCCGTGTCTGCGTGGGTTTCCTCCGGGTGCTCCGGTTTCCTCCCACAGTCCAAAGATGTGCAGGTTAGGTGGATTGGCCATGATAAATTGCCCCTTAGTTTTCAAAAGGTTAGGTGGGGTTACAGGATAGGGTGGGGGAGTGGGTCTAGGTAGGCGGCTCTTCCAGAGGGTTGGTGCAGACTCGATGGGCTGAATGGCCTCCTTCTGCGATATCGGGATTCTGTGATTCTATGAACCCATTTTGGAAATAAAATAGAAACACCAAATATGTTTTAAATGGTGAGAGATTGGAAAACTTTACTATTAGTGTATCCAAGGCTGTACAGGAAAGAGAAAGTGCAAGTGCAGGCTGTCTCACTGTGTGTGTGAGAGAGAGGGAGAGGGGGAGAGGGAGAGAGGGGGAGGGAGGGAGAGAGGGGGAGGGAGGGAGAGAGGGGGAGGGAGGGAGAGAGATAGAGGGAGAGAGGGGGAGGGAGGGAGAGAGAGAGAGGGAGAGAGGGGAGGGAGGGAGAGAGAGAGAGGGAGAGAGAGAGAGAGAGAGGGAGAGAGGGGGAGGGAGGGAGAGAGAGCGAGGGAGAGAGGGAGAGGGAGGGAGATACGGAAATGGAGAGATGGAGATGGAGAGAGAGAGGGAGGGAGAGAGAGAGAGAGAGGGAGTGAGAGAGAGGGAGGGAGGGAGAGAGAGAGAGGGAGAGAGAGAGGGAGAGTGAGAGAGAGGAGGGAGAGGGTGATGGAGAGTGGGAGAGAGAGAGGGAGAGTGGGAGAGAGAGAGAGAGAGGGTGGGAGATGGAGGGAGGGAGGGAGAGAGGGGGGAGAGAGAGAGGGAGAGGGGGAGAGAGAGAGAGAGGGAGAACGAGACAGAGAGGGAGAAAGTGAGAGTGAGGGAGAGAGAGAGGGAAATGGAGAGATGGAGATGGAGAGAGAGAGGGAGGTAGGGAGAGAGGGAGATGGAGAGAGAGAGAGGGAGGGAGGGAGAGAGAGAGAGAGAGGAGGGAGAGGGTGATGGAGAGTGGGAGAGAGAGAGGGAGAGTGGGAGAGAGAGAGAGAGAGAGAGAGGGTGGGAGATGGAGGGAGGGAGAGAGGGGGGAGAGAGAGAGAGGGAGGGAGGTGGAGGGAAGGAGAGAGGGAGATGGAGGGAGAGTGAGAGAGAGGAGTGAGAGGGTGATGGAGAGTGTGAGAGAGAGAGAGAGAGAGAGAGAGAGGGGGAGGGAGATGGAGGGAGGGAGAGAGGGGGAGGGAGGTGGAGGGAGGGAGAGAGAGAGGGGGAGGGAGGTGGAGGGAGGGAGAGAGAGAGGGGGGAGAGAGGGAGAGATTTGCGGGGTGCAGGCTGGTGCTGTTACCTGCAACAACACTGCTGGCTCACCCTAGACTGGATGCACCCAGTTCCTGTTACAGTGAGGATTCAGCCAGTGTTCATAAAACTGCTCCTCCGACCGTCTCTCCAGGGTCTGGAGGTAGATCAGGTATTCCTGTGTTTAGAAAATAAATGGTATGTTAGTGATGTCGATGGGGTTAACTTTCTCAATTTATTGCAAGTGTAGACTCTGGTGTGGTGCAGAGACTGTCTCAGAGCGGGAGCAGCCCAGGACTAAAGGACAATCAGTACATCCCACAGTGACAGCAGTCACTGGGCTAGCTCCCCCACCAGACCCAACACCAGCCTGCTTACGGGCAGGTTAAATGCAGTTCCTGTCAACGGGTGCGGAGGCAGATGTTGTAGCCTTCGCCTCGTTGATCGCCCGAAGGCGGATCCTGATGGGTTGGAGAGCAGCCTCTCCCCCCTGTGCCCTGGCGTGGCGGGGGACCTGCTGGAATTCTTGACTCTTGAGAAGGTTAAGTTTGAACTGAGGGGAAGGATGGAGGGTTCTACAATTCATGGGCGTTATTCATTATGCACTTTCAAGAACTGGATAACATCGAACATTAATTGGGGGGGTTGGGTGGGAGAGTTGGGGGGAAGGGGGTTGTGTGTGTTAATGGTGACTGTGGGCGATTCCTGATTCCTTTTTGTCATTTGTTTATGGGAACATGCGGGCTAATGTTTGGGGGTTGGTGGGAGGATGGGATCGTTGTTATTGACATGGGGATTGACATATCTGTTGCTGATTATTGTTTATTGTTGGTGGGTGTAAATTTGGGAGAAAATGTGAAAAAGGAGAATAAAAAAGATATTTTTAAAAAATGCAGTTCCTGTCGCACCAACTCCATCAGAATAAACCATTTACCCTCATCGGGAAATCCCGCTTTCACTGCCCGATCGCTCCGCTTGGTCTGCAGAAGCTGTTTAGCCTCCGTCTCGCTTAAAATCGGGGATGACTCTGAGAAAATAAAAGATGGTTTTGTGAAAGGGCAGATTGGACGTGGAGCTGAGATTCTGTCCTGGGCTCTGTGTTTATTGAGGAATTCACACTGCAGGTTATTGCACAACGTCTTCTTTCATTCCTGTCGATGCCGGGAGGAGCTCACAGCTTCCAGAGCAAGCTGCACACTCTCAGAGCAATGAGTTCTCAGAAACAATTAGAAATCTGACAGCAGAGAGACTGGGAGGCTGGTGTCCAGAATAAATCCCCAAAAACACACAACACTGGGGTGAATTCCCAGAGGGAGAGAATTGAAAAGTAGAAGTTTGCCTGGACTGCTCTTGGAGTTGATTTCCAATAGGTCCAGTCTCCATAATATAAAACGATCAGAGAGACACTGGAAAAGTCTCTGGGAAGCGACCAGAACTGGGAAGCTCGTTCATCAACGAATGATGAAGAGACTGGGCTTCGCTCCTGGAAACAAGGAGCTTCAGAATTCCAAATGAATTTGATGGGAACAGTTTCCAAAGCTGGGGGTGACGGGGTGCAGACAGTCACTGATAAACCCAGTGAACAGGGAGAATGAGGAATCTGCTCCCACAGAGAGCGGTTCACATGAAACTATCCAATGAATTTCAGGCGAAAACTGTATCAACACATTCGGGAGAAAGGAGAAGGGATAAGGCGGTAAGATTCACCCAGCTGAGGAAGGCGGGAAGCCGAGGAGCAGAGATCTTTATTCAGGAATTCCAGACACAGGGTAAGGTAACTGCAACAATTACACAGAAAGCATTCTCAAACATTTACTCAAAACAAATCAGTATAACCCAACTTGTTCTGCACACAAATTAATGCAGCAATGAGCAAGTGTTATTCATTTACATTCTGCAATATTTGTAAACGTTAGTCAAACTATTTCTATGTTTTATCTTGTGAGTGAATCAGTAGTAATGTTGTGAGTGGAATGACATACCTGTTAGGAGGGTCAGGCCGGTTAAGCCCAGGCAGAGGATGACAAACCAGCTCATTCTGTTTCCCGGGAATGCTGTGTCTCCTCTCCTCTCCACACACACTGCCAGTCTGACAAGGATTTACACGAGACGTCTCCACGTCACCTGGACGCTGTTTTCTTAACATCTGGTTATTTGGCAGATAATAAGGGAGGCTTCAGTCAGTCAGTATGTTTGTGTGTGAGAGAGAGACTGTCCTGTCAATGAGTTTCTGCCCCCACTGTCTCACTGCAGGAGTAGATATCTCACCCAGAAGAAACAGTCCACAGATCGAAACAAATCTCACCCATTCTTCAGCAGAATTCAATCCGGACAGCTCCTCTGTAATACAAACAATTCATTTCTATTCTATTCCAGCCTTCATACAAACCCTCTGGTGCCAACAGCAGCATCGACACCACAGACTGTCAGTTTTAGATTGCGGAGTAAAAGTGAGTAAAGTTACCAAAGTCCCAGATGACCACTGGCTGCTTCCCCGAGACAACAGGAGAGGGAGTGGTATTGTCGCCGGAGACCCAGGGGAATGCTCGGGACTCTCGGGTCCGAATCCCGCCGTGGTAGATGGTGAAATTTGAATTTAATAAAAATCTGGAACTAAAAGTCTAATGAAGACCATGAAACCGTTGTCGATTGTTGTAAAAACCCATCTGGTTCACTGCTGTCCTTTAACGAAGGAAATCTGCCGTCCTTGCCCGGTCTGGCCCACACGCAGACCCACAGCCCCGCGGGATGGCCCAGCCAGCCCCCCACATCCACAGGAAGGACGTGGAGAGGGTGCAGCGGAGATTCCCCGGGAGGCTGCCCGCGGGGGAGCGTGCCTGCGGGGAGCGTGTCCGCGGGGAGCGTGTCCGCGGGGAGCGTGTCCGCGGGGAGCGTGCCCGCGGGGAGCGTGCCCGCGGGGAGCGTGTCCGCGGGGAGCGTGTCCGCGGGGAGCGTGTCCGCGGGGAGCGTGCCCGGGGGGGAGCGTGTCCGCGGGGAGCGTGTCCGCGGGGGAGCGTGCCCGGGGGGGAGCGTGTCCGCGGGGGAGCGTGCCCGGGGGGGAGCGTGCCCGCGGGGGAGCGTGCCCGGGGGGGAGCGTGTCCGCGGGGGAGCGTGTCCGCGGGGGAGCGTGCCCGGGGGGAGCGTGTCCGCGGGAGCGTGTCCGCGGGGAGCGTGCCCGCGGGGAGCGTGCCCGGGGGGAGCGTGCCCGGGGGGAGCGTGTCCGCGGGGAGGCGGCTGGTCAGGCTGAGGGGGACCTGGTGAGGTACAGGATTGTGAGGGGGGTGGAGAGGGGGATAGGGAGGAACTTTTCCCAAGTGGAGGGCAAACATTTTCACTCCGAGGGTGGAGGAGGAATTGGGATAGTTCCCTGATTGAGGGCCAGTACAGCCATGATGGGCCGAAGGGCCTGTGTGTAAAACCCCTACTCACCCCTTGCGCGCCCCCGCTGACACCGCGCGCGCCCGTCTCTCCGCGCGCTCCCGCCGATTTTGCGCGCTCCCGGCTCTCCGCGCGCTCCCGCCGATTCCCCCCGGCTCTCCGCGCGCTTCCGCCGATTTTGCGCGCCCCCGGCTCTCCGCCCCGCCCCCTGCCGCGCGCTCCCGGCTCTCCGCCCCCTGCCGCGCTCCCGGCTCTCCGCCCCGCCCCCTCCCGCGCGATCCCGGCTCTCCGACCCGCCCCCTCCCGCGCGATCCCGGCTCTCCGCCCCGCCCCCTCCCGGCTCTCCGACCCGCCCCCTCCCGCGCGCCCCCGGCTCTCCGCCCCGCCCCCTCCCGCGCGCTGCCGGCTCTCCGCCCCGCCCCCTGCCGCGCTCCCGGCTCTCCGCCCCGCCCCCTGCCGCGCGCTCCCGGCTCTCCGCCCCGCCCCCTGCCGCGCGCTCCCGGCGCTGATCGGGTCGCTTCCCCCGGGCCCGGGCCCCGCTGCCGGATGGAGCAAGCGGCTGGCGGCGGGGAGCAGCGGGCGGCAGGGCCGCAGGGCGAGGCCGGGGACTGGCCCGGGGCCGGGCTGCTGCTGTGGACGGCGGCCGCGGTGCTGCTGCCCGTGCTGCTGACCTGTTGGTGCAGCGTCAGGCGGGCCGGCGGGAGGACGCGCTCAGGCGAGGCCGGGGACTGGGCCCGGGCTCCCGGCACTGCCCCGGCTCCGGGCACTCCTGGCTCTACACCGACCTCTTCCCGCGCCCACCTACTGCAGCCTGTGCGGCCAGGCCGCGCTGCTCGGCTCCTCCTGCCTCAGCTGCGGCCTCTGTGTCCATGAGGCCTGTCAGGCCCGAGCCCAGCGCCGGCTGCGCTGCAAGGAGAGCGCGCAGGCCCCGAGCCCGGCCTGGGAGAGCGGGCGGCAGGCGGGCGCCGGGCCTCCCCCCGGGCTGCAGCCTCACCACTGGGTGCGCGGGAACCTGCCTCTGTGTAACTCGTGTGCGGCCTGCGGGCTGCAGTGCGGCTCCCAGCCCCGGCTCTGCGACAGCCGCTGCTGCTGGTGCCGGCGGGTGGCCCATGACGGCTGCCTCAGCCTCCTGCCCGCCGCCTGCGACCTGGGCCCCCTGCGCCGCGCCATCATCCCGCCCCGGTACCTCTACACGGCCAGCCGGCGGCGGCAGCCGCAGCTCAGCCAGGTAACCCCCCCCCCCTCCGGTAACCCCCCCCCCCCCTCCGGTAACCCCCCCCCCCCCTCCGGTAACCCCCCCCCCCCCCCCGGTAACCCCCCACCCCCCTCCCCCCCGGTAACCCCCCCCCCCCCCCCCCCCGGTAACCCCCCCCCCCCCCCGGTAACC